>NC_047507.1:36013180-36244686 GCF_902827115.2 Pseudochaenichthys georgianus | reverse complement strand
ATATGTAATTCTTACATCACGTCTCTCCGGTTTGAAATATAGTTGCCGATCAAAAGCTGGAACACAAACCACCAAATACAAAAACATAATTCAGATTAATTTGTTTGTTCTAAACTGTATTAAAGTAAACCTGTATTATCTTGAACTGTATTGAAGTGAACATGTATTATTTTGGACTGTTTTAAGTAATCCTATATATAACCTTCTCACTTACACTCACTGACCCAGATACCAGCACACACATATTCTTTTCAAGGTTCTTTCTGGGGCCAATATAATCTCAAACACCAATATATCTGTGTACAATGTTTGATTGTCTGGGAAGGAATAGAGTTTGTGTGAAATCTTCCTTGGGAAAGTAAAGGAGTGAACTCAGGTGCAAGATAAAAAGTGACTCTGCCCTTGTCTACTCACGCTCTGTTCAGAAGTAATGCACCAATATATCTGTGTATAATGTTTGATTGTCTGGGAAAGAATAGAGTTTGTGTGAAATCTTCCTTGGGAAAGTAAAGGAGTGAACTCAGGTGCAAGATAAAAAGTGACTCTGTCCTTGTTTACTTCCGAAGCTGTCACGCTCTGTTCAGAACTCTGATTCGCTGTATTGGGCCTGACCCAAAGTGAATCCAACCAGTAAGAACACCTAGGGGAGTGAGCAACCGACACAACTCCTCCCCACGCACTCTCGGATTCGCTTAGGAGTAAAATGGGACGGAAGAGCCGACACAAATGTCTATATATACTGTTGTTTATTCATGCAAAATGCCCCCTGTTTCTGACTGCCCCTGCGAGATGGAGTTCATGACTTTATGAGCTGTTCATGAGCACTCATGAAACATTCATGAACAACTCATTATATGTTCACTTGTCATGTTCATGAACCAAAATTCTTAAAATGCTCATGAACCATTTTAAAGAGCAGTTCATGAAATGTTTATGAACATTGTTCATTCATATAAAGTTCCTGTTTTGCTCATGACAGACTTTTATGAGCAATTTATGAACTTTTCATGATCCAGCCAATCACAACATTATAATTAAAACCCCAAAAAGTTTGCATGAGTATTTCATGAACTTTTCATGACTATGAGCATTTCATGAATTTTGGATGATTGTCGCAAGTTCAGAATATTTTGGAATATTCATGAGCATTTTATGAACTTTTGATGATCAGTGTGATGATTTTAAAGACCTCTTGAATATTCATCTACTATTTGAACATTTCTTTCTTTTTTAAAACTTTTAATCTTAAAACAAAACAATAGTGAATTTGAAACTGAACATTATCTGTATTTATTTTGGTGACATTCATATCATTTTATGGTTTATCTGTACTGTTTGATAAGCAGTACGAGTAAGTAGCGCCAAGGTGGAACCTTTGGCAGGTGAGCGGTGACATCTGGGTTACCTTAGGGGGGACACTTCCGCCCCCTCCTCAGAAGCAATCCAGACGATCAACCGGATCCTGTGTATAATTATTGCTGCTCCACTTTTCTGTTTTCTACAGGTCAGTACATAATGAAAATGATCGATGTTAACTTGTGTGAATTAGATATGATGTTGGAGATGTTTAGGAGAGTGTGTCAGAAGGTTTTGAGCATGTTTGACATAGTAACGGTATTTTAAAAATACTAAACTGTCGGCAACAATAGATGCCATTTTCGCGGGCTTCAGCCGCACCTGGGTAAATGTGACCTGAGCGAAGGCTCGCAGGCAGGTTAGCTGCTGCGCACGGGTAATATGTTTTGTTTACCTGAGTGCAGTCTTGCAGGCACATTGCCTTGTTTTTTGTTTATTAACATTGACAGTGTATTTTTGTGATCTCCATAATATGTTATATTTGGTAAAGATAGATATATTGATAGAAAGTATTATTTGATAGCGTTATGTGTTTATAGATAACAACCTGTCCTTCACTGCAAACATAGCCGCTACAACCCGCTGCTGCAGATACACGCTTTACACCATCAGGAGGATGCGTCCCCAGCTGACCCAGAAAGCGACGCAGGTTCTGGTCCAGGCTCTCATCATCTCACGCCTAAACTACTGCAACTCCCTCCTGGCTGGTCTACCTGCATGTGCCATCCGACCTCTGCAGCTCATCCAGAATGCAGCGGCTCGTCTGGTCTTCAACCTTCCTAAATTCTCCCACACCACGCCGCTCCTCCGCTCCCTCCACTGGCTTCCGGTAACTGCTAGAATCCACTTCAAGACAATGGTACTTGCGTACCATGCTGCGAATGGATCTGGCCCTTCCTACATCCAGGACATGGTTAATCGTACGCCCCAGCACGTGCACTCCGCTCTGCATCAACCAAACGGCCCGCTGCACCCTCGCTGCGAAGGGGACCCAAGTTCCCATCAGCAAAAACACGTGGGTTTGCTATCCTGGCTCCAAAATGGTGGAATGAGCTCCCCATTGACATCAGGACAGCAGATAGCTTACACACCTTCCGGCGCAGACTGAAAACTCATCTCTTTCGACTCCACTTCGAGCAATAGAACTATTAACAAAGCACTTATGGACTGGCTTACCTAAAGTCAGTTGAGTAGCACTTGAAATGTTTTTGCTCTATGAAACCTGATGTACTTATATGATTCTGTTTTCTTCAAGTTTGTATTTTGTTGGTCGAACGCACTTATTGTAAGTCGCTTTGGATAAAAGCGTCAGCTAAATGTAATGTAATCATTTATATTGACTATGTTGAATTTCTCCTTGAGATACCGTAATTGACTGTGACAGACGGATAACTTAAATGGAGAAATGTGATGTTTGTAAAGTTCAGCTATTTGAATGTAACTGTGTACTTTGAATTTTGAATAAGAAGCATTCCAGACGATCAACCGGATCCTGTGTATAATTATTGCTGCTGCACTTTTCTGTTTTCTACAGAAATCATTTATTGTTGCTGTGGTACCCAAGCTTTTGGGACCCGTAACAAAAAATGTTGTGCAGCTGAGTGTCAAGAACTGCTTCAAATAGTGATAGGATTAATTGTAGTGCTCCACCTGTACATGTATGTTTATATGTTTGTTTGTTTGTTTGTTTGTTAATCTGAGTAAAGTTCCATTGTGATTGACATAATTGTTGTTTTCTATGGTTGCCAATTGACCCACAGTCAACAGTTCATGAACAGTTCATAGCCAGTCATTGAATTATATTCAGTGACTGGGTATGAACTGTTCATGAACGGTTTATGAAGTTGTTATGAACAGTTCTTGATATGTTCATGAACAATTCTTGAAATGTTATTGGTTGAATATCCCTACACACTCACTGAAAACTCCATTTCATGAATTGTTCATGAACCTGCCTAAAACCATATTCCATGAATTGTTCATGAACCATTCCAGCACAGGAGTTTCATGAGTAGTTCATGAACTGCTCTAGTGCCATTTAATGTTCATGTCACTTTCATGAACAGTTCATCAACTTTGTTATGAGCTGTTTATGAGCTGTTCATGGTTCACTAATATTTCATGAACTTTTCATGACAAGTTCATGAACAGTTCACTATCATCTCACTGGGGAGGCTGGTCCCGATATCTGTATCGCACTGCAGTCGAGCGGGGAGCCCGGAGTGCTCTGTTACAGGGCACTCTGTATTTCGTATTGTGTTTTTTACCATTAAAATCAGATTATTGTT
The DNA here is from genome assembly GCF_902827115.2 of Pseudochaenichthys georgianus. Lineage (NCBI taxonomy): Eukaryota > Metazoa > Chordata > Actinopteri > Perciformes > Channichthyidae > Pseudochaenichthys > Pseudochaenichthys georgianus. The sequence continues at coordinate 36,241,042 of NC_047507.1, read as the reverse complement.
ATAACTTTTATACCGGTGTTTTGAACTTCTTTTATTAAATCTGACCAGACTCATCTAACGGACGGCGCGGAGCGGAGATGGGCTTTAAGCCACCACTACTGTGTTTGCTCCTACAAGATCCATTCGTCATGACTCCACTCCGGAGAGATTCCCCGATCATTTCTTAGAGTCTCTCATCATGGGGGGGGTCTCCTGTCCCCGGTACAAACCCACTGCCTGAGGAAGGCTATGTGTATTTATTTTGTCATTAACCTTTTTCGGACCACTTATTTATTTATTTTGGTGACGATCCGACCTCCATGCTGCTACTCTGGTTCAAACTGCATCCACCAAACAATATGGTTTATCTCGACCTCAGCAAAATAACCAAAATCTGACACGGTGTGAGATGTCTTTTTTAGCTGTTCGGTCGTCATTTCCTGCGATATTCTTCATAAAGTCAGTCAAAATGAATGAATGGGCGTTTCTTTGACTATTTATAGGCAAATATGGGCGTTACGTGAAGCCCGCAAAAGCTGCACCGCATTTCGAGTCGGTTGTGATTTATAAAGGGAAACCGGCGTAGGAAGTGCCGTACGCACTTCCCTTGCCGGTACGCAATGTTTTGTGAATCGGAAAATGTCGGAACATGTCTGTACCTATTTTTTTGCTTTGTACTACGTAAGCAACCTTCCCACGTGAATCCTACGCAAGGCGTTAGAAATGAGGCCCCTTGTCTTCTCTAAAGAAGAGGGACCAATGAGAACTTTGTCATTTTGCCGTGGTTCAGCATCGAAACATTCATTAGCTAACAATGACATTATTGTTCTTTTAATATAAAGGGAGTGCTGTGTGACCATTAAAAGAGGGTTTCATCCCTCCCAATTCTATTCAATTCTATTCTGGTTAGGGCTTCTATTGTGTGATGGGCAAACTGCTCCACATTGTGAAAGTGAAACTTATAAACGCCATAACATGTACCAGAACTGAATCATAACAAATGTCTTTAACAAAGCAAAACAACCTTTTGAGGTTAAGGCCAAAATATGGCCAAAACAACAAAACTAGTCGAATTAAATTCATTCAAATAAAGCTGCATTTTCGTTTATGGATGGTTAACTGTGGGAAACTATAAGTCTTGCAAGTACCAGAGCCATGAGGATATAAAAATAACTATAAACAGATGGCAACAGATTAGCTACACCTATTGTTAGTTAGAACATTTCCTAAGCTTTCTGAACAGCATGAATTGTTTAAGTCAACGCAGGAGAAGTTCATCTGGATTCTCAATTATGCTGATTTACCAAATTCCCTCATGTTGGACACACATTGTGGCAGCACTGTGTAGCCTATATGCTTATCCATTGCATTACATTAGCCTCTGTTGGGTGAAGGTAATAGCTATATTGAAGAGGTTCAGTCTTTCAATGTGATACATCACACATCACATTTGTCTATAGATAGAGGAGATTGTCAGTGGTTGAGGGAAATGACAACTACAGTATGAGAAAGGAAAAACCGATAAAAAAAAGTCCCGCAGGCACACCTTTACTTACTCTACCGATACTCATATTAGTGCTGCTATGCCCTAGCTACCTCCACCACCCAACATTTCCTCTTATGTGCTGTTTTGGGTATTGTTGTTTTATTTGATATATAATATTCTATTCATATATGTGTTTATCAGTGCAGATAAGCATAAATTATGTTTTTTTACTTCAATTATATAGAAGTCCCTCCTTGCTCACAATAACTTAGGTTTAATTGCATATTAAAAATATTGTATGAGTTGGGGGGTTTTTGCACTTGTACTGTTCATGTCAGAATTTACAGCTTCGAACATTTAACTATGACAACAAGATATCTCAGATTTGTTGAATGATCCAATATATCAAGCTAAGAAATTATTAATATTTGAATATCTGAAAAATAAAGCATCTTAATTTGATTAGTAACAAACTGACTTTGGCTGAATCGTTGTTTTTAAACTTGCTCACTGAAACGTATCACGTCATTTCCCTCTGTGTGTGATCAAAAAGGTGTGTGTAATGATTATCACACCATCCTAAGTAAAGTGCATCTGGTATTATTAAACCAAACACATTTGCTATTAAATGAAAGATGTTTTAAATAAATGTTTCTGCAAGTGAATCTTCTTCTTCTTTGTAGGTGCTGACATACTTTATATCAGCCTGTATACCTGTCTCAGGGGTTTCCCTTGTCTTTTCATTGCAGGCCTTAACTCTATAGAGCACATTAGTACAAATGTTGCGCCCATAATTTTTAAGCTCTTTTACATTTGTGGAAATAGACCAGGTGGAAATAGACAGGCGACTGATCTCCAGGGTATATCTGTTTCAAAGGTTCTTGTGATAGATGGGACACATTTTTTTCATTCCAAAGGCTCTGTGTGTGTGTGTGTGTGTGTGTGTGTGTGTGTGTGTGTGTGTGTGTGTGTGTGTGTGTGTGTGTGTGTGTGTGTGTGTGTGTGTGTGTGTGTGTGTGTGTGTGTGTGTGTGTGTGTGTGTGTGTGTGTGTGTGTGTGTGTGTGTGTGTGTGTGTGTGTGTGTGTGTGTGTGTGTGTGTGTGTGTGTGAACATGTGTTAACATTCAGATTGTATTATATATATTAATGTAGTCCTTTTTGTGTGTCTTTATTATGCTATTGCATGAAGTTGTATGCCTACAAGATTAGGAACAATAGTCAAATAGATTTTTGAACAAATCCTGAAATAGATACAAATCAGAGATAACACTCACTATTAAATATGCTTTTTTATCAAATGAGAAATATCTCTTCAAAGACAAGTATCTGGTGCATTTTTCAGTACTTTTTTTTTAAACTTGATGTTACGTTACATTTAGTTGTAATGATTCGTAACAGGCCTTCTTTAACACAGCTTACATGTAATACCAAAGTTAAACACTTTTCTTACAGTTATCATTAAAAGCTTAAACAGCGTAAATACTCCTCCAAATTCTTGCTGTCAGGTCGGAAAAACCTCAAGTGTTTAGATCATTTGAAAACAATCTGACATTTTAATCAAAAACTTCTGAATGAAACACTTTTTTTCTTTTACTTTCAAAAGTGCATAGTGTGTTATAAAGCACGTTCACATTTGACAGCTTCAGAGTCGTATCTTCAAAACCATTGACCTGAATCTACCTCTGCATGCCCACAGGTAAAAACAGCAGCAGCAGCTCTCCATGCGGAGGCTTTTATCACGGCTGCATGCCTCTCATATCTTCACAGAAAATTACCCTAAGTGTTCAAACGTTTCTTTTGATAGGAAGAACTTGGGAGTGGAGAGTATGCAAGACCAAATCCCATCTCCAGGTGCTTATCTGACACTGGCAGATAAAACTAAAGGCTGTGTAGAATTGCCATTTTAGTTACAAGAAAAAACGTTATGATGGCCTTTATCTCACTAAAAAATGTATTAGAAAGCTGCAGCTGATTCAGAACGCCGCTGCTCGAGTCCTCACTGACACTAAGAAAGTGGATCACATCACTCCAGTTCTGAAGTCTTTACACTGGCTTCCTGTGTGTCAAAGAATAGATTTCAAAATACTGCTGCTGGTTTATAAAGCACTGAATGGTTTAGGCCCAAAATACATTTCTGACCTGCTGCTAAATGATGAACCATCCAGATCTCTCAGGTCTTCAGGGACTGGTCAGCTGTCTGTCCCTAGAGTCAGAACTAAACATGGTAAAGCAGCGTTCAGTTATTATGCTCCAAACATCTGGAACAAACTCCCAGAAACCTGCAGGTCCGCTGCAACTCTTACTACTTTTAAATCCAGGCTGAAGACTTTTCTTTTTGTCGCTGCTTTTAATTGAACTATTCATATCTTAAACTGCACTGTAACTTTTATCCATGTATTTTTTATTTTAATGTTTATTTTATTAGCTTTTCTTTTTTAATGCTTAATGTCTTTCATTTTTTGTAAAGCACTTTGAATTGCCTTGTGTTGAAAAGTGCTATATAAATAAACTTGCCTTGCCTTGCATTTATATCTATTAAGAAAAGTACCAACAGTGTGTATGTAAAGCAGATTGGTAGTTGGGTTAATTGTGCATGTTTTGCCTGTGTATGTATAACCTGTGTAATGTGTTTGGGTGTGTATTCTGGTGTGTGTGTTTCCTGTGGGTTTGTAGGTGTTGTGTGTTTGATCAGAGCCTGGGTGTTCAGGGAGAACAGTCAGGAGTCGAGGTGTCAGAGACACGATGTGCAGATAATCCTGCGTTGCCATGGGGTGCCACTAAACAGTCTATAACTCACACACACACACACTGAGCATCTGTTGCACATTTACCCTGTGGTCATGGCCCTGTGGAGCCCCGGCTTCTCCTCTCTTTCTCTCCCTTTGTTTCAGAAAGGCTTCTCTGATCTCTCTTGGTCTCTTCCAAAGAGCAGCCATAACTCTCCTCTCTCTTCATCATCCTGTGTTTCCTCTTTCTGTTGTCCCCATGTCTCCTCTTCTTCAAACTGTAAATCTCACTCATGAGATTTATATGTTAAACCATAGGGAAAACATATTAAATAAGCATTTATATTATTAAAGCAGGCTGGTGTCTTTTTGCAAATGTATCAAAATCTGGAGCAGCACATTTAAAGGACATGAAATGACATTGAAGTTACATTTAAACATTACATTATGCTTTTGTGTTTCATGATTTGTACTTTTAAGGGATATGTTAATGCTCCAGCATACAGTGTTATAGCAATTAAGATATTATAGACAATTGTGATCTTCCATCTTTTTAATGATAATGCCATCATGCACAACAACATTTAAAACTGATGTTTTAATGGGAATGTTTAACAGGACACCCCAATTTATTGAAATGTGATTTAAATCCCAGTATGGATAGTGTATTATTCAAATCGCCAACGGTGTAATATCTCTGCTCACAACAAATATATGTTTAATAAAAAAAATTGAATCAGGTATTGTGGTGCTCAAGAGAAGTCAAGGCCAACACATTTTATTTTTATTTAAAAATAAATCCTTGTTTAAAGTATCAGAACTCTCATAGAGAGGCCATCCTGCAAGTCATCATCAACGTTAAAACAGTAATGTTTACTATTTTTATTTATTTTTTATTTATCCAGAAATGTCCCATTGAGATACAAGATCTCTTCTTCCAGGGAGTCCTGACCAACACGGCACACAACAAGTTTCAACATAAAACAAGGGCATTAAACAAAAAAAACATACAATTCAAATATAAATACTGAAGGCCATTTGTGCAGTGGCAAGAAGCATAATCACATCAGCAATAGCATCAGGTACAGCTACATGTTTCATGAAGGGCTAATCGTAGCATACCTTTAAAAGCATTTACAGTAGGAAGTGCCTCTAGACAAAGTTTTACTTGCAGCGTATTCCATAAAAAGGGAGCATAGTGGGAGAATGCAGCTTTACCAAGCTCTGACTGCATCAAAGGAACATTTAAAAGCATCCCATTTGCTGCTCGTCTGGTATTAAAAAAGCAAGTATAAAAGGACAGAAGTCTGGAGATATATAAGGGCAGCTTACCTAGCAATGACTTAAGGATAAAAATCAACATGTGTGATTGTCTTCTTTGGTACAGAGAGGACCATCCTAAGGACTGATACAGAGTGCAGTGGTGGGTGCGAGAGCCTGCACCCGTTACAAAACGTATAGCAGTATGGTACGCAGAATCCAGCTTTTTAAGCAGGGAGGAAGAAGCATGCATATAGATCACATCGCCATAGTCTAATACAGACAGAAAGGAACTCTGCACAATTCTCTTCCTGGCTTCAGACGGGAAACATTTCCTTAAACTTTCTTCCGGTGCTTTGCATGTACTAAAGTACATATTCTCAAATATATATTGTACTTTATTCAGGTACTAATACTTTATTATCATTTATTTTTAATTTGATACTACTTTGCAAGTTTACACAACATTTTTTAGGCCAAAATTCAACTTTTTACTACACTTAATGTACTTACTTAACAGATGTAAATACATCAAATACAGATAGCTAATGCATAAAATAGATATAACTCAGTAATTTCAAATATATGATATAAATATATTCTAAAATGGGCTATTACCCATCGCATTTATTCTATTACTTAACGTTTATTTTGATGACAATACTTTTGTATTTTCAGTTCAGTAGGATATGGAATGCATTGAGTATATTTACGCTTCGTAAACATCGAGTTACTTATTCCACTACAGATTTCTTCTATTGAGAAACAATGCAGGAGCTTTAAGCTCATTTTATTTGCCACATATAGGAATTCTACACACAAACTGCATAACAACCGAACAAGTTTCAATGGACATGTTCCAAAACTCCACAGCATTTTTTTTATCAGATCATAGATTAAGCCGCAGAATCACACTCTCTCACACACTAAATTCATATGTATGCACGCACACGCACGTATGAGAGGCCCTTTAAGCTCACAACTCATACTTGGTCTTACAAACAATATCAGAATCTCACATGTACACCACCAGACTCTTTCACAAACAGCATCATACCGTCTTTAACGTACTGTCATTCCTTCCATCATTTACTATCATACTAGGGCGGGCCATACTATTTTTTTTTTCTAAATCGACCGAGAGGGGTGTTCAAATAACGTAGTTTGGCGTGTAGAACACAAATCTGAAGACATTTTTCAATTTCAATAAACCTAAGCTACATCAATTTGCAGTTGAATATTGTCTATTTTTTGATTATTTAGCTATTCTTCAGGAAAAAAGAGACTTAAGTTGGGGGGCTTTTATTTTGAAGTCAGGGCTTTTATTTTGAAGTCAGGGCTTTCATGTTCCTGTCTGACGTGAAAATTACAGGAAATGAAACGTTTTCAGTGTGAACTAGTTGAAATGGCTCAAGTCAAAACAAGGGCAAAATCGAATTCTCATTTGAGTAATCTTGTTGGCACTGGGCGAGAGCTGTTGGTGTCTGAACTGCCAACTTTGAGGGATATCCTGAGGTATGGCATCTACTTGAGGGATCAAAGTACAGATGATAGGAGGAACTACCCAGTGGACCAGCTGGTGGGTGACATCTTCCCTGGTCTGATTGGTCAGTGGTCCAAAGCGAATGCTCTTTTCAAGCCACCTGTTATAAATGAAAAGGTGACCATCATGTCCAAGCTCAAGGAGGTCTGGAATCAGGCAGTGAAGTTTTCCCTTGGGAAGGGAAAACTTGATGCAAAAGAGAGGTTCAGTGTCAAGTTAGACCAACTATTTGATATTTTGACTTGCAAGTCAGATTAGCAGTTGTGAGAGGGGAGGCTGTGATGGCTGTGTGATTCAAGCCCACATGAACTGTTGCTGCAGCAGAGAGAACAGGATTCCTTTAAAAGATCTTGCATACATCAAGGGACAGAAAGAGAAGGTTGGAAGTAAAGGACCCCACCAAATGGGGGCCCCTGATCTGCAGGAGCACAAGAGACAGGTGAGGACATTGGAAAGGCAGGGGATGGAAAACATGGCTGAGGAAAGGAGAAGGAGCAGGGAGGAAAATGCTGCAGCAGCAGACAAGGCAGCCAAATATTGCGCTTGCTAGTGTAAGGTATGGCATAGGGCTGAGACCAACTGCAGCGATAGCAACTGCAGCTCTGATTGATGCAGGAATCATCACAGAAGACAACACAAGTAAAGTGATTGATAAGAACAAGGTCAAGAGAGCACAGGAGAAGTTGATGAGAGAGCTGGGAGAAGAGTTTGAGGAGAAGTGCAGGGAGATGGGGGGGATCTCCTGCATCCTCTTTGATGGGCGGATTGACCTGACCAATGTGATGATGGAAGCTGAGGGCAGTGACCAATCTTTTCCTGCAAAGATCAAAGAAGAACACTATAGTGTTGCTAGTGAGCCTGGCAGCAACTATCTGTTCCACTTTACCCCAGAGAAAGCAACTAAAGAGGACTCACATGCTGAGCAGATTGCTAAGGTCCTGTTGGCCTGGCTGAAAGAAAGGGGTTTTGATAAGACCTTATCGGCCATTGGAGGAGACTCAACTAATGTCAACACTGGTGTGAAAGCTGGGGTTATGCGAAAGCTGGAGCTGCACCTGGGGAGAAAGCTGGTGTGGTTGGTGTGCAACCTGCACACTGGTGAACTTCCCCTGCGCCATCTCATTGTTGGCCTTGATGGCCCTACTCTGTCAGACAGCAAATTATCTGGGCCAATAGGAAAGCTCCTTGATTCCGCTACAGACTTGGATATCAATCCAAACTTCACCCGGATCTTTGTTGGCCCTCCACTGATCAAGCTGCCTGACAAGGTCATTCAAGATCTCTCAACTGATCAACACTATGGCTATAAAATGGTCTGTGCAGTCAGGGATGGAGTGTTTCCTGCAAGACTGGCTCTGTTGGAGATTGGACCAGTAAACCACAGCCGCTGGCTCACCACAGCAAACAGACTTCTCAGGCTCTGGGTGTCAAAGCACAGACTTAAAGGAAAGAAACTGAAGAATCTGCAATTGATTGTGGAATTCATCATTGGAGTGTATTATCCATGTTGGTTTAACGTGAAGGTCAAGCACTCCTGGATCGAAGGGCCTAGGCACATCCTGTTTCAGCTGGACTGCCTCAAGTCCCAGAGGAAGGAGGTTCTGGAACTTGTGATGCCAACTGTGAGAAGATCTGCTTGGTATGCCCACAGTGAAGCCATCCTCCAAACACTGCTGTGCTCTGAGGATCAGAAGGAGAGAATTGAGGGGGTGGGGAGAATCCTGGCCATTAGGGGAGAGGGGGACCCAGACACTCAGCTGGGGGACTCCTCTGTCAGGACCAGAAGGACTCCTGACATCAATTGTGATGCTTCCAGCATTGGGGACTTGATCAGCTGGTCAGAAGGTGTGTCAGAGCCACCTCTCACCTGCTTGCTAAGCACCTCGGAGGTGAAAAACTTCATCAAAACCCCCATGGAGGTACTAAACTGACCTTGCCATACTCAAAGCATTGAGAGGGTCGTTAAAATGGTGACCGAGGCTTCTGCTACGTACTTCTCACAGGAAAAGAGGGATGGAGGGATCAGAGCTCAGGAGACCAGCAGGAGACTGATGTCCAAGAATGAGTCAAAGCAGGACTTGTGCCACCTGACAAAGTTCAGATCAAAGTCAGAAGATGTTTCTTTGTAATCTTATCCAGTTATACATATGCAGTTCACCTGTTAATAAATATGTAAAAATGATTTGGCTTTGTCAATATAAATGATTTCCCTTATATATTTTACTATCTTATATAGACGTTCGAAAGGGTAAAATTGCCAATTTAGAAATACAAAACGATGTAGCTTAGAGTTATCCTATCTAAAAAATAAGCTCATATTTGAATTCCCCATAGAAAAACACATAATTTTGACACCCCTCATGTTAGGATTTCCTTCAGATTCATTTTGGCACCTGAGTATGACCCGCCCTACTATCATACTATCATACATAAATAACTATTCTCTCTCACACACAAAAACAAAATCTCTTAAACGCGCCATCATACTCTCGTACACACACTATCGTCTTTCACAAACAACTCTAATCTAATAGAACATTATAATAGTGTATGTGAAAGAGGATAGTAGTATGTGTGTAATCGGTAAACAATTTATGTAAGACAGAATAATAACCTATGTAAGAGGGAATAGTATTTCATGTTAATAACAATAGTCATATTATGTAATACAGAATAGCAGTGAATGAAAGGCCGAATAATAGCTTATATAAGAGGTAATAATAGTTAATTTGAATGACTATAGGTATGTGTATAAAACAGAATGTGTGCATAAGATAGGGTGACCGTTTTCCAGGGACAGTCCCCGTTTGTATTGCCCTGTCCCCGGAAATGGCCCCGCTTTTTAATATACGTTAAAAACACATAGCAACGTGAAATAAAACGTTTCATGTCAGGAAACACTGGGTAAACACTGCAGACTGTGGTCAAGCCAGCCCGTGACTGACAGGGGCCCCAAACATTTTTAGAACATTAAGAAAAAAAGTTTAAGTCACCTTTCATCAATCATCAACAATTAACATTAATATAACGTTAAATTGATAATCTACTCACTAAATTTACGATTAATTTAACTTTTTTTCTTCCAAAAGTCTCAACGACTAACAAAGTCAGGCTTTCAAAATAGAAAAGAAAGGAGAGAAAGACAAGAGAGGGACTAAAGGGCGACAGTATGTCACCCAGTTTTTCAAAAATAAAAGGTGGGTGTGGTCCATGAGTGGTGGAAATTAGTCTGTTAGCTAAGCTTAGTCCATTGTAAATAATAATTGTAATGTTTTGCAGACATTAAGTAGCCTCTTTTCTTTTTTCACATGTCATGCTTTTCTGGTTATTACCCGTCTCCTTGTGTGTTATGAAGGTTTTTATTCATGTAAACGGTCTGTAGAGTCAAAACCCTCAAAGTACACCCTGTAGCGAGTAAAACTCTAACACAGAAAATACCTCCCCAAAACGCCTCGTTGGTGAAACGTCATCATCCATTTGATTCTTCCGAGTACGAGATTACGTAAGCACGTACCCGGAACGAAATGGACCAATCCGTGGAGCTGTTACGTTACGTCCGCGGAACCGTTACGTTAAGCCCCCGCTGATTGGTCCAAATTGACCAATCCACGGACTTCCTCACACACTCAGTGCAGGCAGCTCAGCTGATTTCTCCTCCCTGACTGCAGGCTGATAACAGACAGTTGGGATTGCGGCGACATTCTCTCTGCAGACCCATTCTCACAGCGTTTATCAACCTTTTCTTACTCAATATCAAGCCACACTTATTGTTTTTACTTCGGCTGTGACTTTGTGTGTGCTCAGGGTGTGAGTTTGGCTGTGTTTGGCTGTGTATCGCTAAACAAGGAAATGACACCTCCATGGAGCTCAGCGCGATTCACAACGTCCCGACCAATCAGAGCACACTGTGCTCACAGGGAGGGTGGGGGCTGGAGCTACAACGAGCCGTTAAAGGCAAAGAGTGAAATTCAGTGAATACACGTAGTTTACAGAGATGCTGTATGAGAAACCAATGTGAGTTTGGAAAATTGCGCAATATAAATCTATTCTAGTAGACCTCAACAATGGAATTATGATCAGTGGAAAATGACATGTCTCCTTTAATATCTTCACAGAAAATGCAGAGGCTTTTCATTTCACTCCTCTTTTAGTTGACATTTAATAAATGCAGGTACATTTTTAGCAGCTATTCATACTAAATCAGTTGTCCCCCCCCCTGGTGCCAGGACCAACAGATCCATATTTAGGCTCAGCAGCCCTGTCCCCCCATAAGGCTTTGCAGTCTTGCCATGCTGTCCATTGAAAGCCAGTTGGCTAGAAAGCTTTAAGAAGGACTTGATCAGTGACTTTGCCTGTAAGAAGGCTAGGCGCTGGGCTTTTGGTGAGTAAGGCTGAGCAAGGGCTCGTAATAACTATTTTATAAATGATAATATTGGTGTTAATGTTCACTTTATTTTAATTTAAGAGGTCATGTATATTTAAGTTATATTTATTTAGATGTATGAATGTTCCATTCAAACATGTTATTAAAAGGGCATGTACACCATAAAAGATGACTATTGAGGTCTATTGTCAGGAATGTTAGTGTTATATCAAATAGTGAATTCTACTGCAGCAGAATATTGCACGTCTGCACAGTGTTATATTTTCATCGCACAGTGTCAGTAAATATTGTGCAGTTAGTATTGGACTACAAGATAGATGCAAGCCTGTACAGGTAGAGTTATTTAAAGCATACATGGGTTGGTTGGGTTCTGGAGGTGTGGTTACAGCATTGTGCTTGGTTGGCGTGGCCTGGGCCTGGTGGTGGGGCCCAATGTGATATATTTCCATGGGGCCCAAAATCCCTGGCGGCGCCCCTGCCCACTTTGTAAAACACAGTCAAGCCAGCCTGCGCGTTGTATTGCGGTGCGCGAATATCCTATGCATTACGGTAGAGGCCTGTAAAAACTGCCTTCAAAATAAAAGCGTTTACTCGGTCAATAACAAATATACCTAAAAAACACACCAAACACATTCATATATACTGGAGCTTAAATTAAGAAATATGTACTATAAATTGTGATCAATAATAATTTAAAACATACTACGTATAACTCAGAGATGGGGACTCGAGTCTGCGACTCGGACTCGAGTCGCACTTAAGTCGCGCACACAGAGACTTGAGACTTGACTTGGACTCGTGACCAAAAGACTTCAGACTCGACTTGGACTCGTGTATTGGGACTCGTGAACAATCATTGTGTTTTCTATTTTTGGCGTATTAAAGGTGGGGTAGGTACATTTGAGAGAAACCGGCTCGAGATCGCTAGAATTTGAAAATACACAACCGGAGATAATCTGCTAGAGGCTGCTACTTCCTTATAGAGCCCGCCTCCTCCAACACACACGAACGCGCACATGACCAATGAGGGCACGAGATCAGTTTGTGCCCAGATGGAAGGCTGACAGGCAGGTAGGCCATCCAGTTACTTTAGCCGGGCTCATTACGCAGACGTGCGCGCCTCTGTTACTACCTCGTAGTAACACAATAGCGACCGGCGGCACACCTGCGGCTGTACCGCTTGTAATTAGGTTCAACTACAAAAACTTCGAACAAAACGCCGAACAAGCTTGTCACACTTGTTTGAGTTGAGTGGCGTTGACATCCAACTCTTGACATGACATAAAAAAGGTCGGTAACGTTAATCATTACGTTCCGCTGCGTTAAACGTATATACAAAAATACATAGTTACATACATAAATACATCTGTGGATTTATAGGCAGGTTACAGGTTTATTGTTGACCACGTAACGTTAAAGTTACAGGTTTATCAGGTTACCATGACACTGGCTTTGAGTGAGAGGATAGAGGAATATGTTTATTAATAGTAGACTTAAAAGATGTCATTAGAGACCCAGTGTATAATAACACAGTAAATGCTTTGAATTGCTTAGATATAGCTGTGCAGTATTCTTAACAGACTGGATAGCAGCAGACAATAGAAGGCTTATTACAACCAGAAGAGACATGAGACTTATTTTTTTAGAGACTTGAGACTTGACTTGGACTCGTGACCAAAGACTTGAGACTTGATCAAGTCTCACCCCACAAAGACTTGAGACTTGACTTGGACTCGTGACCAAAGACTTGAGACTTGACTTGGACTTGCAAAAAAAGACTTGTGAACATCTCTGGTATAACTACCACATTATAACTGAGTGAATGTAAAATGTAAGGATACAGTTATAAAGACATATCTGACATTTCCACTGGGTGACTAATTTCAATTGATGTTGACACCATCTCACAACACTCCTAAAATAATATTACTTTCTGAAGCACAATTTAAAATGTATGCTGTTTAAAATCTCTCTCTCTATCTATTGTCCATCTATATTTTGAGTATTATTTAATGGAAACCGTCCATAATCAATCAATCAATCAATGTTTATTTATATAGCCCAATATCACAAATGTTACATTTGTCTCAGTGGTCTTCACAGTGTGTACAGAATATCAGTATGACAATACGACACCCTCTGTCCTTAGACCCTCACATATCAAAGAGTCATTCGAAGTCAATCAAATACTTATTTCACTTCAGGGTGATAGCAGGAGACCCCATCTAGTCAATCAGAGAAAATCAGGACAATCTGATGTAGAATAAAAAAAAAAAAAATTGTTGGTGACGTCATCACGTGTGTTTTACGCGTTGACGTCATCACATTTTTTTACGCGCTAACGTCATCACCGGTGTTTTACGTGCTTACATGTAGATATTAATATACTGGAGTTTGATAAGCGGAATGGCCCGCTAAAAAACCGAGAGAGAACAAGAAGCGTAATGGCAACACCTAAAACGAAAACCTCAAAAGTGTGGGATCATTTCATACTTGACAATGTGAAAAAGGTTGTTAAGTGCAACATTTGCAAAGGCGATCTAGCCTGGCATGGGAGCACTTCATCAATGATGGAACATCTCAAAAGAAAGCATGTCGGAGTTCTAGAAGATGACTCCACTCAGTAAGTCAACTAACCTAGCTAGCTAGCAGTAGCTAGCCAATGTTTAAATTGCATGTCCTTGAACACAACTTTAGTTTTGATCACAAAACAGCAGGTAAGACGTATTTATATATATATATATATGGCTGAGTGGCTCTGTAAACGGAAGTTGTTTTCTTGCTCTTTCCTGGCTGCTAGTTCAGTGAGTTTGAAGTAGAAAAGATCGCTTTTGCCAGTTATGTGCTATGCATCATTAATAGGTTGTTAAATATTTAAAAGCCCTGAGATGCTGTTTCTTGCAAGATGTTGCGTCTGCCCCGACCCCGGCAGTCTCACAATAATAAGAGCGCTGTTAGGAGAGATGACAGGCAGGAGGCAGCGGGGGCTAACTATTTGTACACGTTGTATGGTTGCAATCAGTATAGAGCTGGAGATGTAATTGATCGAGTGCACAAGAGAACACCGGATAATTGGGAAAACATTTAATGTGTTTGTGTCCAAATGGGATGTGTAGAAGTTGTTGTTACTTGTTACGTCACCGGGTGGTGCTGGCGCACTAGCTACAGTGGCCTGCAAAGGACACACTTCAATCATATGATAATGATCTACAGCAGGGGTGGGCAATTATTTTTTCCATGGGGCCACATGAGAAACTGAAAATATTGTGGAGGGCCGGGCCAAAAGGCTGAACTCAATTCTGCATAATATTAATTGTATTTCTTTATAAAAAGCAGTAAATAGCATTGTTTTGACAAGCTGGTAAGAGTATATGTTATAGTTAAGCAATGAAAAAGTGAGGTTGCTAAAAATGTCATTTATTAAATCGAATTTCCCAAAACAATGGTAAACAAAATGAACGTTGTTCACCATTTGTGACTCATATTAGTAAACATTTTCAGTCACATTCACTCAAACACATTTTGAGTTTCATTTACTGTTGGAAAGAGGTTCTTAGCATTCTAAAGAAATCACAATATTGTCTTTGTACTCCAAATATTAAGCAAGATATATCATATTGAACTGTCACTAAACATCACTGAACTGTGATTTTGAGAAAAAAGGCTTCCAAAGAAAGTGTCCCAGTTCACTGCTAGTTGGTGCCTTTAAATGCCAACATTTGTAGTCTAACCACCTCATTTGGTGTTTTTAAGTTCTCTTTTCTTGTTCAGTGAGAGAAATCTAGTCTCTGCTGGGCTTTAACGAGTGCATCGAAGTCAGGTTGAATGTCTGAGGTGGAGATGCGAAGCACAGCTGACAGATGATCATCAGTGAGGGAGGATCTATACCTGGATTTTTGAAACTTCATAATTGAAAATGTTTGTTCACATATGTAGGTAGAGCCAAAGAGAACCAACATCTTCTGAGCATGTCTCCTCATGTTTGGAAAGTTCTCCTCCTTGAGAGAAGAGTAGAAATCCAGCAGAGATGCTGACTTAAAGTGCTCTGCCAGTACTGCATCAGACTGCAGGTCGATGAGTTCCAGCTGAACATCACTGGGTGCATTATCCACACTGCAGGTAAAGGGAGAGGAAACCAGCTGCATTTCATCCTCGATTTTTCTGAGATCTTTAAATCGCCTTGAAAACTCACCATGCAATGCTCCCAACATGGATGAGTACCTGCGGAGGTGATCAGCTGATGGTGTGACTTCTTTCAGAGTTTGCATGTGAGTGAGAGTGTTGCTCTCCAGTTGGCTTGAAAGAAACTGCATCTTTGTCATGAAAGCCTTCACCAGGCTGTGCATTTCATGAACAAAAAGGCCCTTGCCTTGCACTTTGGAGTTCAGTTCATTCATCAGTGCAGTCACATCAACAGCAAATGCAAAATCTGCCATCCAGTCCTCATCTGACAGCTCTGGGAAGTCTTTGCCTTTCTTCTCACAAAACTCTTGAATCTCTGCTTTCATGTCCCAAACTCTTTTCAGCACCTTGCCCAGGCTGAGCCATCTGATAGCTGTGTGGTAGCCGATGTCACGATGCTCAGTCTCATGCTCCTCCAAAAGTGCGACAAACTGTCTGTGATTCAATGCCCGTGCTCTGATGAAGTTTACCATTTTAGTAACAACATCAATAACATGATCAATTTTTAGCACAGACTTGCACAACACATGTTGGTGTATAATACAATGCAAACATACCAGTTTCTGATCCGCGTCGATTCCAGTCACTTTATCTTGCATACGTTTCAAAAGTCCGAATTTTTTTCCGGTAAGATTTGGACAACCGTCCGTTGTGACAGTCCTGCCAGTCTGTCCCATTTCAGTCCCAGCGTGTCCATGCACTCGTTTACCTCCGTGAACAGATCGCTCCCTGTCGTCGTCCCTTTCATCGACCGCATTGCTGCCAGCTCCTCCGTAATCTTGAAGTCCGGTGTTATCCCGCGGACGAATACGAGTAACTGGGCTGTGTCGCGGACATCACAGCTCTCGTCCAAAGCCAAGGAGAAAAAGGCGAAACTTGCCACTTCATGTTGCAGCTGAAGCTCCAGATTCCCCGCAATTTCCTCGATCCTTCTAGTCACGGTTCGCCTGGACAGCGGGACTTGCTCAAATGCGGCTTTTTTTTCAGGGCATATTAGTGCTGCAGAGTCCACCAAGCACTCTTTGACAAACTCCCCCTCCGAGAACGGCTTACTGTTTTTAGCGATTTTGTGGGATATCACAAAGCTGGTCTTGGTTGCTGCATCCCTGGATGTGTGAAGCTTGGTAAAAAAGCCTTGCTGCTTTTGCAGCTTAGCTAGCAAAGCTTCCGATGTCCGCGCCCTTTCAGCGTCAGTCAAGTTTTTATATTTCCCCGCGTGTTTCGTCTCGTAATGCCGACTCACATTGTAGTCCTTAAAAACGGCCATATGCTCCCCGCAAACTAAACACACGGCTTTACCTCCGACTTCAGTAAATAAATACTTAGCAGTCCAATTTGTGTTGAAAACCCTGCATTCAGCATCTACCTTTCTTTTTTTAGCGGACATTTTGAGGGCTAAAGTCGTCTTGTGACAAGGATCCAATCATGTGCACGTCTTGATATACGTATTGCGTCATTATGCACGTGAATAAAAAACAACTTCAAAATAAAAGCAATGCCCAGGTCTGATCTACAGGATGCTTTTGATTTAACTTACTCGAACGATCTCCGGATTTGTTTTATCTCGTGATTTGACTTTTGCTAATTAAAGTGATAGGCATAACAAAGCTCAACTTAATTTAATGTGAAATCAAATGTAATTGATTGTATATGTATGTTTTTAGAAACTAATGTTACTCTTTTGTCTGACAATAAAATATGTATTTGTATATCAAATGCAGGCCAAAGAGGAGCTCCCCAGTGAGATGATAGTGAACTGTTCATGAACTTGTCATGAAAAGTTCATGAAATATTAGTGAACCATATTCATGAACAGCTCATAAACAGCTTATAACAAAGTTGATGAACTGTTCATGAAAGTGACATGAACATTAAATGGCACTAGGGCAGTTCATGAACTACTCATGAAACTCCTGTGCTGGAATGGTTCATGAACAATTCATGGAATATGGTTTTAGGCAGGTTCATGAACAATTCATGAAATTGAGTTTTCAGTGAGTGTGTAGGGATATTCAACCAAGAACATTTCAAGAATTGTTCATGAACATATCAAGAACTGTTCATAACAACTTCATGAACCGTTCATGAACAGTTCATACCCAGTCACTGAATATAATTCAATGGCTGGCTATGAACTGTTCATGTACATGAACTGTTCATGAACCACTGACTGTGGGTCAATTGGCAACCATAGAAAACAACAATTATGTCAATCACAATGGAACTTTACTCAAATTAACAAACAAACAAACAAACAAACATACATGTATACAGGTGGAGCACTACAATTAATCCTATCACTATTTGAAGCAGTTCTTGACACTCAGCTGCACAACATTTTTTGTTACGGGTCCCAAAAGCTTGGGTACCACAGCAACAATAAATGATTTCTGTAGAAAACAGAAAAGTGCAGCAGCAATAATTATACACAGGATCCGGTTGATCGTCTGGAATGCTTCTTATTCAAAATTCAAAGTACACAGTTACATTCAAATAGCTGAACTTTACAAACATCACATTTCTCCATTTAAGTTATCTGTCTGTCACAGTCAATTACTGTATCTCAAGGAGAAATTCAACATAGTCAATATAAATTATTACATTACATTGCATTTAGCTGACGCTTTTATCCAAAGCGACTTACAATAAGTACATTCGACCAACAAAATACAAACTTGAAGAAAACAGAATCATATAAGTACATCAGGTTTCATAGAGCAAAAACATCTCAAGTGCTACTCAACTGGCTTTAGGTAAGCCAGTCCATAAGTGCTTTGTTAATAGTTCTATTGCTCGAAGTGGAGTCGAAAGAGATGAGTTTTCAGTCTGCGCCGGAAGGTGTGTAAGCTATCTGCTGTCCTGATGTCAATGGGGAGCTCATTCCACCATTTTGGAGCCAGGATAGCAAACCCACGTGTTTTAGCTGATGGGAACTTGGGTCCCCTTCGCAGCGAGGGTGTTGCGAGCCGTTTGGTTGATGCAGAGCGGAGTGCACGTGCTGGGGTGTACGATTAACCATGTCCTGGATGTAGGAAGGGCCAGATCCATTCGCAGCATGGTACGCAAGTACCATTGTCTTGAAGTGAATTCTAGCAGTTACCGGAAGCCAGTGGAGGGAGCGGAGGAGCGGCGTGGTGTGGGAGAATTTAGGAAGGTTGAAGACCAGACGAGCCGCTGCATTCTGGATGAGCTGCAGGTCGGATGGCACATGCAGGTAGACCAGCCAGGAGGGAGTTGCAGTAGTTTAGGCGTGAGATGATGAGAGCCTGGACCAGAACCTGCGTCGCTTTCTGGGTCAGCTGGGGACGCATCCTCCTGATGTTGTAAAGCGTGTATCTGCAGCAGCGGGTTGTAGCAGCTATGTTTGCAGTGAAGGACAGGTTGTTATCTATAAACACATAACGCTATCAAATAATACTTTCTATCAATATATCTATCTTTCCCAAATATAACATATTATGGAGATCACAAAAATACACTGTCAATGTTAATAAACAAAAAACAAGGCAATGTGCCTGCTAGCCTTCGCTCAGGTCACATTTACCCAGGTGCGGCTGAAGCCCGCGAAAATGGCATCGATTGTTGCCGACAGTTTAGTATTTTTAAAATACGGTTACTATGTCAAACATGCTCAAAACCTTCTGACACACTCTCCTAAACATCTCCAACATCATATCTAATTCACACAAGTTAACATCGATCATTTTCATTATGTACTGACCTGTAGAAAACAGAAAAGTGGAGCAGCAATAATTATACACAGGATCCGGTTGATCGTCTGGATTGCTTCTGAGGAGGGGGCGGAAGTGTCCCCCCTAAGGTAACCCAGATGTCACCGCTCACCTGCCAAAGGTTCCACCTTGGCGCTACTTACTCGTACTGCTTCTCAAACAGTACAGATAAACCATAAAATGATATGAATGTCACCAAAATAAATACAGATAATGTTCAGTTTCAAATTCACTATTGTTTTGTTTTAAGATTAAAAGTTTTAAAAAAGAAAGACATTTTCAAAAGTAGATGAATATTCAAGAGGTCTTTAAAAACATCACACTGATCATCCAAAATTCATGAAATGCTCATAGTCATGAAAAGTTCATGAAATACTCATGCACACTCTTTGGGGTTTTAATTATAATGTTGTGATTGGCTGGATCATGAAAAGTTCATAAATTGCTCATAAAAGTCTGTCATGAGCAAAACAGGAACTTTATATGAATGAACAATGTTCATAAACATTTCATGAACTGCTCTTTAAAATGGTTCATGAGCATTTTAAGAATGTTGGTTCATGAACATGACAAGTGAACATATAATGAGTTGTTCATGAATGTTTCATGAGTGCTCATGAACAGCTCATAAAGTCATGAACTCCATCTCGCAGGGGCTGTGCCAGTCCCACTGCCATGGATCAGTATCTTCAAAGGAAAAGGCCTGTATCTCTCCAACAAGCCACTGCGCTAACAAACGCAATCCTGACCATGCTGGTCAAGGATATGAAACCAATGTCGATGGTTGATGGTGAAGGGTTTCGTGCAATTATCAGGCAGTTTAACCCTGAATACATCCTTCCATCCAGAATCCACTTTACTCACCTGATGGAAAATAAATATGAAGCAACCTTACTGAAAGTAGGTACAAGTGTTTAACTCACACAGAAATATTAAACAACCTTTCTGAAGGTACAACAAGTGTTTATCACTCACTCACTTTCTCACTTCCACAGGCACGCATAGATCCATAGAATATAATTTGCATTTGTATTTATTATTTGAAAAGTAGACTTCATGAATAAGAAATAAAATCACTGATACATAATTGTATTTAAATTAAAGTATAAAGTGTCCCAAACATCTTAAACTGATTCTATGTTAGATGTTTACTGTATACACTGTATGCGCTTACATTTTTTAACTAAGATCACATCTGATGTCTTTTAAGGTAAAGGAGACCATTAAGGAAGTCAAAGCGCCCTCACACTGACAGCTGATGTCTGGACTAGTCGTGCAACAGAGGCATACCTTGGCTTGTCCTGCCATTTCATCAGTGAAGATTGGGAAATGAAGACGTTGAATCTTGCCACCATGCCTCTTGAGGAGAGGCATTCTGGTGTGAACATCATGACATGGCTGGAGGAGGTGATAGCTAAATATGACATCTTGCCTACCAAAATAAAAGCAGTAGTTCACGACAATGGGTCCAATATTGTGGCAGCAATGCGAATGCTGGAGGAAAAACACGGCTGGGCCTCTGTGCGCTGCAGTGGGCACACACTTCAGCTCATAGTTAACAATGCCCTCAAAGAGCCCAGCATCAGCAGAGCTGTAGGGGCTGCAAGACACTTGATTGAACACTTCAGGAGAAGCGAGCTGGCAAATACAAAACTGAAGGTGAAACAGCAGCAAATGAACACACCACAGCATAAACTGATCCAGGATGTCAGTACAAGATGGAACAGTACATACTACATGTTAGAGAATATTCTCCTGTTGTCTGTGTATAGAAGCATTTTAGTGTTTTCACATGTGTCTGCCTGATACTTAGAGCAGGGCACAGGTCAAAGGTCCTGCCTTCCTGTTGGGGGAAGTGTGGCCAACTAGGCAGATGACTCTAAACAGACTTTCTTTGTCTCTGAAGATCCTGTATTTAATTATGATTAGAAAGGGCGCAAACAGAGGCTCCTCCTGGATCCTCTGGTAGAATTGCCTGTGTTTTCTGTGTATTTCTCAGTGTTGACTCGGGATTTCTCAATGCACGTTGTGGAAATGCCCTGTACTCACTCACGGCCGTGACTCTCGATTAAACTCAGTGTTTGATATAAAGCGGACTCCAGTTTCCATTTCTTCCATCAACATTGCTGAGCAGAAGTTTCTCTCACAGATTGGCGTCACGGAACAGGACACCAAAAGATCTTCAGAGGCTGGTAAGTACAATTCTATTTTGAGATTGTCTTACCAGCGTTTGGGATCAACGGTGTATCAAAATTACCTGAGAGAACTGAGCTGCTGCAATTTTTTTGGGTTTCTCTACTCATTTACATCTGGAGGCTAATCATAACCTCGGGAATCGGTGTCAAGAGGACGTTGTCCTGGCCAATTTCCCCGTGGTTGTTGCTGGGACATGTGTCTACGAGCAAGCACGGCCCATGTGAAAACTATGAGAATATTTGGGGCTAATAAATAACCTCGGAATATCGAATTTCATCGATTTCCTCTGTGTGTGATTCTTGGAATTAAATCACCAGGCAATTACACACAGCAAATATTCGGAGAGACTTTTAAAAGGAGCACCAGTAAAGTGGATTTTCTGAATTAGAAGCAATGTCGCAAGATTTGTATTTAAACGAATCGCCGAATTTAGGAGTTTTCAGAGGATAATTAAAGCCTAAATCAACAGCATTTCTGCTGAGGTGCCGATTCTCCGCCCCCTGTGGAGAGCAGCATGCAGAGAGAGGAACATACGGCATTATTTCCGCGACTATTACCATTTTTTAACTAAAGAAAGTGGTCAATGCGTGGTATGAGAATGTTATATGAATTGCTGAATTTAGCTGTGTTTGCTGAACACAACATTATGAGTAAAGAAGGCTCTCATAATTAAAACCCCCTCTGAAAGTCTCCCTAATTCGGATTAAAATAGGCTGGAAGAGTTTTTGTCAGGCTGAGTTGTTGAGAGTTTTTATGTTTGTTTGTCTAATTGCAGTGTTTGTTTTATTGTACTAACCGTTAAACATGGGTAATACTGTCTCCGCAAACGAGTCCGTTGGTAAGAGGGAGAATGATTCACGCACCAAGACACTTACAAAAAATCCTATTACAGACAGCCATTACACGCACATTTTCCCCCCTAATATGCCGTCAGGAATTGTCAGAAGAAGCTTGGATTGGAACAAAAAGTTATGCCGTTCACATTGTTACTTTGTGAGCACTCACAACAGAATAGTCAGAAAGGACAGATTCTGTTTGATTGGCCGTTAACGGGCACTTTTGACATGGCCGTGTTGTGGCAGGCATTCAAATTAATTGAACAGGAGGCGAATTGCTCCTGGGATGTAACGTACATGAAGGACTGCGTTAAAGCTTGTATGACTATTGCAGAAAAAAGAGGTTACGATGAGCGGAAAAATGAAAAGTCAGTTGGCACCGAGCGAGGCTCCATTGAGCTCAAAACTCTGATTGATCGAGTTTCTAAATGTGCAGCTAGTTGTCATTTGCTTAGCCTAGAGCAGTGGTTCTCAACCTGTGGTACGCATACCACTGGTGGTACGCGAGCTCCCGCTAGGTGGTACGCGAAGGAATCTGAAATATTAAAAAATATTATTTTTTTTATTTTTTATTTTTGTTATTATTATTCCTTCTGCAGGTAACGTCTCCCCGTTACCTGCAGAAGGAATCCATGCACGCAACGCAGCCCCGTTCCCTTAACTCCAGGTGACTTTCTGCCGCTTTCCTTCGTGGTGCTGATCGTTTCACCACGGAGGAAAGCACTTCACTAATTGCAGTACCCATAAGGATCTGTACAAATGCCGCAGTTTTTGCGTAATATCATAACATGTGTGCTCTGGAGAATCACAGAACGGACGATCGTCCTTATTATTATGCCGTTTAAACCAATTATTTAAAGGTGTTTGTTAAATTCGGCATCATGTAAGTTGCGCTGACAGGTCCACACACTGCTTACCCGCAGCGAGGCTCCCCCGCCCTCCTGCTGATAGTTGACGAGCGTCAAGCTCCCCGTTGATAATTCTCGATCTTATTGAGCGCGCTGATAACAATTTTCTTTTTTAAATGGCACTTCATATCAAAAAGGTTGCCGACCCCTGTAATAGGCTATTGTTGTTTTTAGATTTAGAAACGAAAACAAATGTTTTTATTTATTTTTGGCGTTGCTATGACTACCATACTACCCGCGAAAGATTAGAACGTTGCAAGCAAGCTATGAAAGAAAGCTGAATTATGCTAAAAACGTGGCTCAAAACGGGAGGTATACGGAAGAGAGGTACAGAGGAGAACATTACCGGCGAAAGGGAACAAGTGAATGAGGAGGAGGACAGTCAAGCGAGCGCAAGCGCAGGCTCCACCAGCAACGCAACAGTGATATGCGCAGCCACAACGCCGCCCAGTGCTAACGCTGCTAACGTAGCTGCGAGTGACTCCATCAGCAGCAGCGCAAGTGAGTCCATAAAAAAGAGACACAAACCAGTTCGGAAATACAACCAGGGTTACATTAAATTTGGATTCAGCTGCAGTGGGACAGATAATTAGCCCAGACCACAGTGCGTGATTTGTGGTGAAGTGTTAAGTAACAATTCTATGAAACCATCGCACCTCCAACGGCACCTTAAAACTAAACACGCCCACCTGCAAGACAAGCCAGCGGAATTCTTTACAAGAAAATGTGATCTACTGAATAAGTGCAAGTCAACAATCCAATCCAGCTGTACACCCATAGCCAAGGCCCAGGAAGCCTCGTATCGTGCCAGCCTCCGCATTGCAAAAGCCGGTAAACCACACACAATTGGCGAAAACCTTTGTCTCCCACTCGCAAAAGAAATTACAGAAATCATGCGTGGCGAGAAGGCTGCCAAACAGTTACATTTGGTGTCACTTTCAAATGACACTGTGTCACGGAGAATAGTAGAGATGGCAGACGATGTTAAAAATACATTGATTGAGCGCATTAAAAGTAGTAGCTATTATTCCATCCAGCTGGACGAGACTACTGATGTTGCAGATTTGGCCAATTTGATGGTTTATGTCAGATATGAACATGATGGTGCAGCTCAGGAAGACTTTCTGTTCTGTCAACCACTGGAGACCAGAACAACAGCTGAGCACATATTCCAGCTCCAGACGCGTATGTGCAAGAGAATGGACTTGAATGGAAAAAGTGTGTTGGAGTCTGCACAGACGGCGCGAGGGCTATGACTGGCCGCCACAGCGGAGTAGCAGCTCGGATCAAAGAGGTCGCACCGGAGATGCGATGGACACACTGCAGCATCCACCGGGAGGCGCTGGCGGTGAAGAAGATGCCCGATGGCTTGAAGTTTGTGCTGGACTCTGCTGTGAAGAGTGTGAACTTCATAAAGGCCCGCCCGATGCAGTCTCGCCTATTCCAAGTGCTCTGTGATGAGATGGGCAGCGAGCATGTCCAACTTCTGCTGCATACAGAAGTAAGATGGCTATCAAGAGGGAAAGTGCTTTCAAGGCTTTTTGAATTGCACAGAGAAGTCCAAGTCTTCTTACAGGACAAAAATGTCCCCTTATCAGATATGTTTGATAATACAGTGTGGCTCAGCCAGTTGGCATACTTGTCAGACATTTTCTCCCGTTTAAACGACCTGAATTTGGGACTACAGGGACTCTCCATCAATGTGTGTGTGTGTGTGTGTGTGTGTGTGTGTGTGTGTGTGTGTGTGTGTGTGTGTGTGTGTGTGTGTGTGTGTGTGTGTGTGTGTGTGTGTGTGTGTGTGTGTGTGTGTGTGTGTGTGTGTGTGTGTGTGTGTGTGTGTGTGTGTGTGAATACGACTCTGGGAATATAAAGAGAGCTGCATTGTTGCGGTTAGTCTCTGCCTGCCTGAGGGAATCAAACTGAGCTGACACACCACATTCTAAGCAGTTTGTTTATAACTGTTTATGTGTTTATTTGTGTGTATTTGTGTATAGATGTTGCAACATAGAGCTTTGGCAATATATGTCACTATGGTCATGCTATGAAAGCTATTGCATTTAATTGAGTGTGTGTGTATGTACTGTATGATTGAAGTACTGTACAGTTGTCATTTGTTGTATGAGAATAAGTTATTATTTTGTTCTTTATGTTCACACTTGTGGTGTGTGTGTGTGTGTGTGTGTGTGTGTGTGTGTGTGTGTGTGTGTGTGTGTGTGTGTGTGTGTGTGTGTGTGTGTGTGTGTGTGTGTGTGTGTGTGTGTGTGTGTGTGTGTGTGTGTGTGTGTGTGTGTGTGTGTGTGTGTGTGTGTGTGTGTGTGTGTGTGTGATATGAGTGATGAGTGAGGGGGAGAGGGACTGCCCTTTGTACATGTAGCTGTTGCTGACAATAAATAATGTTATTATGAATACATTTGCCTCCGAGTCCTGCATGAACTGTACGACTGTATTTTAACATTGGTCATATGGTGGTACTTGGAGAGCTAACTATTGTCTCAGGTGGTACTTGGTGTAAAAAGGTTGAGAGCCACTGGCCTAGAGGCTGTTTTTGTTGTTAAATCAGAGAACATGTCCAGAATTAAAGAAAGACACGGAAAGGACGTCGCAGCCATTGCGAAATCAGTCATGTACGATTGGCTGAAAAGACAAGGCAAATCTCCCAGCACAGCTCAGCTAATTTCCATTTTAACAGACGCTGGGCTGATAGAGGAAAACCAGGCTGTATCTCTCTGCACACAAATAATTCCCGCGATAGGACTCTCAAATTCCGGGGCAAGAAACTCTGATGATGATTTATTAATGTCAGCTGCAGCTATCATGAATACAAATAGGTTGACATATCAGGAAGGACAGTATAGACAACGAGAAAGTGAGCAGCAGGAACAAAGTGCAGCGGACAGTGGAGAGGAAATGCCAGATAGCAGCTCATTACACACGCCGGCCTCTGGCTCCGCAACGAAAATGTTACACACTCCAAACACGCCGTACGGCACCAGTTTTAAGGACTATGTCCCTCATAGAATTATCACAAGACTGCAAACATCTCAGGATAATAATTCTGCTGAAGCTGTGACAGCACCGAAAATACTGATAGGAGATGTTCCAGTTTATAAGCTTTGGACACCCGCTGAGGTGATGGATGTCACTAATCACGCTCCAAGTCCGACTAAAAGCCCAGATGAGTATCTGTCGTGGTTGACTAATGTCTGCTCAGTTTATAACTGTTTGGTTCATGATGTTAAACAGCTGATAATCCTAACATATAAGGCAGATTGGCCCACGTGTAGAGAGGAATTCAAATTCCCTGCCTGTACGGCTGCAGGTGACTGGCCTCCGACACAGATGCGTGATATGTGGATCCAGACTGTAGCTGCTATTGCAATCAAAGCATGCGCCAAAACTCACAGATTTTTCGCTGGTGACGGCTTGCGTACAGAACCCAACAGAAACAGTCCCAGAATTTCTCCAGCGTTTCATGATAGTGTGGGACAATAATGCGGGCATTAAAAGAGAGGGCAATGATTTGTTCGCCATACAGACTTTGTTGCATAATTTAATCCCTGAAACAGCTCAGGCGTATATGATGGCTACCCCAGATTGGCAAATTAAAAGATGGAAATTAAGTCTCGCAATAATGCGCGCGTTGCACGGAAATCAGATATTTCTGACCCCCAGAATTGCGCAAAAGTTGCCTCAAAATACACAGGCTTATCAGAGTGCGGATAACTCCCAGCAGTTTCAGGGACAAAACCGCACACAGCAGTATCAAAATCAGGGGACATCACAAAATTACCAAGACAAGGGCATCTGTGGCGCAACAGACCACTGGGCAGGACAATGCGGACGGCGCTGGGGAGCACAGCAGGACGCACAACCTTTGCCTGCTCTTCCCCAGCCCCCCCGCCAACACCCTGCATTACTGCCCCCCCCCTCCCCTGAACAGTCAATATGACAGGCAGGCTCAACAGGGGCAAAACGGTCAGCAAAGTCAATTTAACAGAAGATAGAGGTGCCATGATGAAGAAATAGGGTCAAATTCACAGCATTTCCACATTCAAGCAGCAACAATTCGCCTTTCCAATAACCCGCGTGAAGATCCGATTATGCCCGTCGATTTCAGTGGTAAAGCGGTAGACATTTTGATTGACAGCGGAGCAACATTATCAGCAGTGCGCACGAAGGAAAAAGTGTGTGAAGCAACCAATCATTTTGTCACAACAATGGGAGTTTCTGGCATTCCTATGTCAGAGCCCGTTTCAGAGAAAACTAATATTTCAATTGAAGGATCACATGTCCAACACTCTTTCATTATTTCAGATGGAAGTCCTATTAATCTAATGGGCAGAGATTTGCTTTGTAAATTACAAGCAACAATACATTGCACTCCAGACGGATTGTTTTTGACTATTCCTGACAGCAAAGTCTATCAAGCTGTCCAATTCATTCAATCATCTCAGGACAACCTTTATTGTTGGTCATTTCCAGATTTCAACATGATTTCTGTTTTCTCAACAACAGGAATTCAGAAAATTGCTAGCATTTCCCCTGTGTGTGCTTCTTTAATGTCCCTTATGCAGCCTGTATTGAATTGTCACTGCACAGCTGCTTTTAACCCATCAGATGACTATGCGCTATCAGTAAGAGGTTTTTGCAACAGCTCAGAAAAGTTGGAATGTGAACAATTTCTATTTTTAGGACCCCAGGGGTGCGCATTGCCCCTGAGGCTCAAAACCGCACAACAGGCTCTTTATGCTGCAGACACGATTCCTCACCTCACACTAGCTGTGACTCCAGGAAGTGACCCTGAAGAAGTGGGGGTCATGGCAGCCCACTGCCATGCTCTGCTGAGGGCTACAAAGGCTTCTCACACACACACACACACACACACACACGATCTAATTAACCTCGGAGAACAACATTACATGCTGTGTCTCTCTGAGCAACTTTCTCTCCCTCAAAGCACAGTTCTTCATTTACAGCCACCTGCACTCACACAATATGGACCCCCTTCAGATTGTTCTGAGGTTCCTGCCACATTATGGGCTAAACACAAAAATCATGTGGGGTTTGTTTGTTCAGTCCCTCCACACAGAGTCACACTTAAAGCCAATGCCAGATTGCCAGCTATCAGACAGTACAATTTACCCCATAGAGCCATTTTGGGAATTGAAGGAGTCATCCAATCTCTGCTCGATCAGGGCGTGTTAAGATATACAACGAGTCCATGTAACACGCCCATCTTGCCCATACCCAAGCACAATCGCCCTGATGAGTGGCGTTTTGTCCAAGATTTGCAAGCTATTAACGCTATTGTCATTCCGACAGCTCCTATAGTGCCTGACACTAATTCAATTCTTGCATCATTACCGTCAGATTCGAAATGTTACACAGTAATCGATTTATGTTCAGCATTTTTCTCTGTTCCTCTGCATCCAGACAGCCAGTATCTGTTTGCATTTACTTTTAAAGGTAAACAAATCACATACACGCGCCTCCCACAGGGGTACGTCGAGTCGCCTACTGTGTACGCAGCAGCGGTTAAGAGAGATCTGGACACTTTGGTCCTTACAGGAGGTAGTACCTTGCTTCAGTACGCAGATGACCTGTTGTTAGCTTCTCCCAACATGGACGCATGTCGCATCGACTCCATTCTGCTCATGAAAAGACTTTCTGAATGCGGACACAGAGCATCCCTGGCTAAGTTGCAGTACTGCCAGACTGAGGTCACATACCTGGGTCACATTCTGAGGGATGGACACCGACTCCTCTCGCCAGCAAGGATTTGCCTTTTGAACAAAGTGGCACCACCCCGCAAAAGAAAGACATGCTGTATTTTTTGGGCATGGCTAACTATTGCAGACACTGGATATACGAGTACGCTGCTATGGACTCTGTCCTGCGTGCTGCCACTCTGCAGGCTGCTCCTAACATTGTTCAATGGTCTGAGGACATGCACACAGCTTTTCAGGACTTAAAGCGAGCCCTGACATCAGCTCCTGCCCTGGGGCTCCCTGATTACCATCAGCCGTTTCACCTGCATGTCCATGAGAAGGGGGGCTTTGCAACGGGCATCTTGGTACAGAAGCATGGCTCTAATTTCCGGCCTGTTGCATACTACTCATCTCGACTCTCCCCTGTGGTACTTGGTATGCCTTCATGTCTGCGGGCAGTAGCCGCAGTTGCAATTGTTATCAAACAATCCTCTCCCATTGTACTGGCCAGTGACTGTGTAGTACATGTCCCACATGCAGTTTTGCATATTCTGAACACCTCTGCTACTCAGCATATGACAGCAGCAAGGCGCTCTGGTTATGAAGCAATAATTCTTTCAAGCCCACACATCACACTTAAACGCTCTCCCCCTCTAAACCCAGCTACGCTGGTACCGATTCCAGATTTTGAAATCACACATGACTGTGTCACAACGATTGACATGTCTTCTTCCCCCAGAACTGATATGTTGCAAACTCCTATCCCTAATTCAGATATGATTCTATACACAGACGGGTCTGCGAGCAGGCCGTCTGACACAGTACACTTAGCAGGCTATGCTGTTGTAAATGACTGGGAAGTTTTAGAAAGCCGGGCCTTGCCAAATGGCACGTCGGCTCAGGCTGCAGAGTTTTATGCTCTGCTGAGGGCGTGTATTTTGGCTAAAGATAGAGTTGCAACCATTTTCACAGACTCCAGGTATGCATTTGGTGTGTGCCATGATTTTGGTGTCTTGTGGAAAATGCGCGGTTTCTTAACATCGGCCGGTAAGCCTATTCAACATCATGCGTTAGTAGCACAGCTATTAGACGCTATCATGCTCCCTACACAGCTAGCAGTGGTTAAGTGCGCTGCTCACACAAATTCTGATGATCCTATTTCGCGTGGAAATGCGTTAGCCGACACCGCGGCTAAACAAGCAGCAGTTTCCTCCTCTTCTATGGTGCTCCAATGCCCCTTGACACAACCCACATAACCCATTTATTTGCCTTCCTTTAATGATGTCACGGACATGCAAGCCCGCGCTGATGTTTGGGAGAAAGATTTATGGCTAAGACGAGGTTGTACACTTGACGCTGAGTCCAGCTTGTGGCTCCACCCAGACGGATGGATGGTATGTCCACGTTCGTTCCTCCATGTTTTGGCACATGTTGCACATGGCAAATCACATGTAGGAAAAGGAGGGATGAATGGGATTATAAAGTCCCAATGGTTTGCTCCAGGCATTACACTAGCTACACAGATCCTGGTAGACAGATGCATGATATGCCCGCAGACAAGACGAAGAAGTGGTCAAATTCAGCATGAACACTTACCGCCCCCCTCGGGGCCCTTTGTAAATATGCAAATTGACTTTAAACATATGCCACCATGCCAAGGATTCAAATATTTTTTGGTAATAGTGTGCCAGTTCTCCAAATGGGTAGAGGCCTACCCTACCAGAAAAGAAGACGCTAGAACAGTTGTAAAGTGTCTTCTCAAAGATGTTATTCCTAGATTTGGTGTGCCCACAGGAATTAACAGTGACAGAGGTCCAGCATTCATTTCTAAGATAACCCAGAGTCTAGCTACAGTGTTAGGGTTCAAATGGCAATTGCATGTTCCCTATCACCCACAGAGCTCAGGCCAGGTTGAGAGAATGAACTTGACTATAAAGGAGAAACTCACTAAAACAATGTTGACCACAGGACTAAAATGGGTAGACGCGCTGCCGCTAGTTCTGTGCTCCATCAGAAGTTCACCAAATGCAACGACAGGGCTTAGCCCACACGAGGTATTGATGGGAAGTGTAATGTTCGCAGGATCTAGCCCCCCAGTAACACCCCACAAACTCACTCTTTTGTGGACAGAGGATTACATGACTAACTATGTCAAATATCTAACTGACATGTTGAGAAAGTTTCACAGGCAGGTGGCTGACAGGCTCCCCCAGCCCGGAGAGGAGCCCACCCACCCCTTTCAGATTGGTGATAATGTACTAATCAAATCTCTTGAAAAAGATGCTCTGTCTCCCAGGTGGAAAGGTCCTTTCCAGGTGTTAATAGTGACCAGAACAGCGCTGAGAGTACAAGGGAGACCGGAGTGGATTCACGCTACAAGATGTCGTCTCTCCCCTCTACCGGATGCTGGCGTGTGAAGGCAGTCATCATCATCGTCATGCTGGGTCTTCTGTACCTGGCCAAGGTCGCCCTGCTAGATGGAGCTGTGGAAATCCCAACGACAGGTGGCGAGGGATCTCGCCCGTCTGAGGAAGAAAATAAGGTGCTCTTATCTACGAGCGCAGACGACTTGACCACTCAGGGCCCAGACCCTGAGGGCAAAACGACACCAACGGGCAAATCAGTGCCTAGCGACAAGGACAGGTTGTATCCAATCACCACACAGACATTCAGTATGGTGCGAGAGACACAACGAGAAAGAAAAGGAGGAAGAATCAGGAGGATTGTCTCCCTCTCTGATCACAAATCAGAGACTGTTTCTTTTAACTGTCCAGCTTCAATATGTGATTCATCTAACTGTATTATTGTATCTTATGTGTCCTTAGTTTACTCAACGTGGGAGATATATCCAATGGACCGGTACCGTACAGACGGAGTGGCGTCGGAGGGGGTGAGAATGGCACTCGACACCATTGAAGACATGCCCCCAGAACTGTGGTGTAGCACTAGAGAACAGTTTAAGACAATGATAAGGGATAAAGTAGAGTGAGGAAACCAGATTACCAGGTTCCCAATCCAGGTGCTACTGCATGCAAACTGTCTGGACCAGATAGAAAAACAAATGTTCTATCCACTCCACTTAAACACTCAGGAGGTGATGTAGATTTTTCAAAAAAGGCCTTAATCACTCCTTTTAAACAAACTAAAACTAATTCTGCAGTAAGTTTAATGTTAGACTACGCACATGAACGTAATATTAGCAACTGTTGGCTGTGCCAAAATATGCCAGAATCCATGCATTCTCCTATGTTTAGCCCAATTCCTTTTGCAAGAGCGGACTATAAATTAATTAGTTGGAACGACATTTACTCTAGGATTAGCGATGAGGCTGAGGACTGCTACACTCCTTCATACCCAACAGACTCTGATAAACCGTTACAGTACAAGGGTCTGGTCTCTCTCATTGTTGAGACAGTAAATAAAAATTATCTGCCTGACGGTTTCAAACGATTGATGTTTTTAAAACTAATATGTGAAGAAATACATTAACCTAGCTTTTGAATACAGATTCCAGTTAGCTCTGGTACAAACTAATTGTTCGGTTAATTCCACAAGTCCAACATGCACAAAACAACCACACATGGCATCTTTGTTGGTTGAAGCTTTGGTAACAGTTGTGCCCTGGTTTGGCTCCAGAACAGTGAACTCCGTTGAGGTTAAAATACATGATTGTACGCAACCAATACCCCTAGGCAATCCCCCTACACGTGACTGTTCAGTATATGTTCCCCCAATTGTAGTACACGAATGGAAGAATGTGTCCATCTGTTTCCAGAATGAAGCAGGATCTCATACCTCTGCGGATGTGGGACACAGCGACTGTAATACCATAGTGAGGGTAAAATTAGCCAGAATTCCCCTCCCACAGAGAGTTTACTTAGTTTGTGGCGACCGGGCTTATGGCTGCGTACCATATGACGTTTTTTATGGCACCTGTTATCTAGCCTACCTAATTCCTTTAATCCGTAAAGTAGAGGCAAATGAGATTGCAGCGATACTTCCCTCTCTACACAGGAACAGCAGGTCCATTACAAAAGGACAACAGGTAGCGAGCCTATTTTTGCCCTGGTACGGCATTTATGTCAGTCAGCAGGAGATCATGGCATTATCCAAAGTAGTGGAACATCATCTAAATGTATCAAATATCGTGATGTTAGCGGAACATAAAGAACTGCAGGAAGTTAGGACGGTAGCACTACAGAATCGCATGGCGCTGGACCTCCTCTTAGCTGCCCAGGGGGGCGCATGTAAAGTAATTGGTGCGGAGTGCTGTTCCTTTGTCTCTGACGCTACACCTGAAGTTATGGATATGGTTCATGACACGGCTAATGGGATAAAATAATTGCATGAAACTCATGGGTTTACATTTGGGGATTTAAGTGGAACCCTTGGATCCTGGGGAGCGGGGTTGGTTAAATTTGTTGTTACTGTTGCAGTGTTTATCTTGGTTGTGCTAATCCTAGTGACCTGTTTGATCACTGTAGTTAAATTAGCCATACGCAGGGTTGCCAAGACTACCCTCCAGGCCCCACAGAGGTTAGTGGGGTATTCTACTGTAGATGACACAATGTTGATGTAAGACGCCGAGCTTCCAGACCCATGGGTCTCCATGGCAGTTCCTGTACCTTGGGTACCTCCTTTCAGCGATTGATAAATTGATTAAAGTTGACACTCAGAATAAAGAATAAATGTTTTTGACTTTTCCTTCCTCAGGTTGTTTAGAATAAATGTTTTTGACTTTTCCTTCCTCATGTTGTTTACAATAAAATGTCTGACTTCTCCTTTTCAGATTTTTGAACAAATGTATTTGAATAAAATGTATGTAGTAAAGTGCCTTACTCTTGAATAAGTGTATTGAAGTAAACGTAAAGTAATGTTAAAGATTGAGGACACTGTACCTTTACAGATTACAGATTGATCGATTCATCACTGTGAATTTATACCGTAACTTTGAATTTTAACTGAATCCCTAATGATTCTGATTTATACCTCAATTGGATTTCTTATAATCCTACATTCTAATTGTGTTTTAATAAGTAATTGCCTTGAAGTAAATCTTTAAAGATGTAAGCTGAATTTGAATTTGTGTTTGATGAATGAGATTAACTGAGTGATAAATGATAAAAGATCTTGTTTTTTAAACATATATTTTACTATTATACTTTTGTATTGCATGTGTTATTATTGTGCCTTTTTGACAAAAGAAATCAAACACTGAAGAAAGATGATTTTTCTATTATGGTTGTCTGTATCAATCTTATTCTGTTTTTGATGTAATTAATGTAATGAGAAATCCACACAACTCTGAGGACGTTTTATTTGATTCAAGTAGTGACTGAAATATTCTTAGACTAATGTTAATTGGTTATCAATAAATTGATAAAAGCGTGGATCTGTTAGAGAATATTCTCCTGTTGTCTGTGTATAGAAGCATTTTAGTGTTTTCACATGTGTCTGCCTGATACTTAGAGCAGGGCACAGGTCAAAGGTCCTGCCTTCCTGTTGGGGGAAGTGTGGCCAACTAGGCAGATGACTCTAAACAGACTTTCTTTGTCTCTGAAGATCCTGTATTTAATTATGATTAGAAAGGGCGCAAACAGAGTCTCCTCCTGGATCCTCTGGTAGAATTGCCTGTGTTTTCTGTGTATTTCTCAGTGTTGACTCGGGATTTCTCAATGCTGTGGAAATGCCCTGTACTCACTCACGGCCGTGACTCTCGATTAAACTCAGTGTTTGATATAAAGCGGACTCCAGTTTCCATTTCTTCCATCAACATTGCTGAGCAGAAGTTTCTCTCACACTACATGGTAGAGAGACTCCTGGAACAGCGCTGGCCAGTTACTGCAACTCTATCCGATCCTGAGGTAACTCCAAGGGGCAAACAGTACTTTGACTTGAAGCCAGATCAATGGGTGCTGCTTGAAGAGCTGACACAAGGGTTGCAGCCTTTTCAATGTGCTACCGTTTACCTAAGTGGACAGGAGTATGCAACCGCTTCATGTCTTCCACAGCTGGTCAAAGGGCATCAACGGTTCACACAGCAAACCCGTTTTGAGACGGGCGCAGGGAAAGTATTTTTGGCAAGTGCAGAAAAAGGGATAAACGAAAGATGGGGGTGTCTGAACACCATCTCAGCAGAGAAAGAAAACCCGATTGTTCTTCCAGCTTCCCTTGACCCAAGATTCAGAAAGCTGAAGTTTATGGGAGCTGAAGATGGCACACGGGTGCAAGGGTCAATTGAAGTCCTTGCAATCAAAGAGGTAAGAGGGTCTGAGATACAAGGCTGTGAGCAAGTTCATCAGCAGAGAGTCAGTGTTCCAGGCAGAGGGGACAAATCAGCACTGGATAACCTCCTTCAATCTGACACAGACAGTCTGAGGGAAGAAGAGGATGAATCTCACAAAGACCAAAAGCTCCAAATGGCAAGGAGCGAAGTTCAGACGTACTTCGCAGAGCCAGCCATTCACAAAAAAGATGACCCTCTGAGATGGTGGAGGGAAAATAAGGGGCGTTTCCCTGTATTGTCAAAGCTTGCAAGATCTTTCCTTTGCATTCCTGCAACATCAACCCCGTCTGAGCGAATCTTCTCTGTGGTGGGGAATATCTGCTCTCAGAAGAGAGCAAGCCTCTCCCGAGATCATGTGGAGATGCTGACTTTCCACCATTTCAACCCAGAATAATCTAGCCAAGATGCAAGAGTGTTTATCCCTTAAATTGAAATAGTTTTTTTATTTGATTAAGGGAAACTGCTATAGTTTTTATTTATATTGCTGCTGTCCTTGGTTTAAAAATGTTGACGGACAGATTTTTTATTTATCTTTCATATATTTCAGCAGAAAGTTTCATAAATATGTATTTTTGAATCAAGTATTTGTCTATTTTGTCTTCATTGTTAGTTTCCACATGCCTAAAACAACCTCAAACGTAAATTTAAAAGTTGATGGCTAAATAAGAGCATTTGAGAAATAATAATAGTCCGAATAATCGATTAGTCGTTTCAGTAATCGATAGATTAATCGATTATCAAATTAGTCGTTTGTTGCAGCCCTAATATGGGCTATCGTCCTTCTGTTTTTATTAGGGCTGTCAGTCGATTAAAATATTTAATCGCGATTAATCGCATGATTGTCCATAGTTAATCGCGATTAATCGCAAATTAATCGCACATTTTTGATCTGTTCTAAATGTACCTCAGAGGAATATTTTTCAGGTTTTTAATACTCTTATCAACATATGAGTGGACAAATATGCTTTATGCTAATGTTTATTATCATTTGAACAATGACAAATATTCTCATGAATATTAAACACAACAACCTCTGAACATTAAAAATATTCGCCTCAATTCAACCTGGAACCTCTCTCATACAATACAAATGGTGTGTGTGTGTGTGTGTTCGTGTGCGTGTGCGTGTGTGTTGGATCGTTGGAGCTATGTGCAACTCAAGGCATATGCTCGAACGGGAGCTGCCTGGACGCTGCAATCATGAGTGTGCTGACTTTTCGTACAATGTCGTGTTCAGCGCAGTTGTGTGGCTAGAGCGCTCCTCTGTTTTCATTTAAACAGCTCCTTATATCCGTTAGCGCAGCTAGCTAGCACCAGATGCTAACAACAACAATGCACGTAAGGTCTCTCTCGCTCGCTCGGGCCACACATACACACACCCTCCCGGTCCTCCCGATGGCCAGTCGGTGCCTGCCGGCGGGTGAGCGTGGAAGTGTGGTCTGCCACAAGCGGGCAGCAGGAGCGGGGCTGTCAGCAGCATCAGTTTGTAGATGGTATTTTAAACTCGATGCGCTCTGAAACTACGGGGCGGCCGAGGAAAAAAAATACACATGCGTTAATCGCGTTAAAATAATTAGTGGCGTTAACTTGACAGCCCTAGTTTTTATACAAGAATAAATAAAAAACTCAAATTATCAAAGACTTATTTCACTCCAGGATGATAGCATATATTCACTCAGAGAGAATCAGGACAATCTGATGTAGAGTTTCAAAATAAAATACCGTTGTAGTCTCATATATGAGCTATCATCCCTCTATTTTTAGATAAGAATAAAACAAACTATCCAGTATCAAAGACTTATTTCACTTCAGGGTGATAGCAGGACACCCCATCTAATCACTCAGAGAGAATCTGGACAATCTGATGTATAGTTTCAAAATTAAAGACCTTTGAAGTTTCATATATGAGCTATCCTTCAAATGTTTGAATTACATTGAACCAGAATTGTCCCCCTTTTTTCTTTAACAGTGAAGACAATTGGATATGTTAATGATATATTGACCGGAAAACTCAAAATGTCCCCGGTTTTAATTTTGAAAATCTGGTCACCTTAGCATAAGAATAGTTATGTGTGTGTGAGGCCGTTTCTCAATCTCCAGGATTCTGCTACGTCATCGAGTGCCGCCGAAGGACTGTTCTAATCTCCAGCATACTTGGAATTCCACCGAGGCCGCGTCCTTGGTTTGGGGGACATTTCGAGGCTGCACTTGGGTAGACTTCGCGTCCTTAAAATCCCCACAATGCTTTGCGCACGGACCAATTTCAAAAACCCTTGCGGAGAATTGCTGAACCGACGCAGCACACATTTAAATGTAAGTATAGTGGCGTAGAACATGTGTTGGTAAATATGGTACTTTGTTACATTTGTTTGTTATCACCAAAAATGTGTTCCGTGAAAGTAAAGCAAGTTCATAATTAGATAGACATCGTGAGGTATTTATTTTCGGTACAGTTTATGTTGAAACCGTTAGAGTGGCACACTTGTTAGCCTGTTCCATTCTTCTTTGTTTTCCGAAGCCGTGGCTTGGAAGCATACTTGCTTCATTTCTGAAGGAAGTGACTTGGAAGTACGCGACTACCAAGCCAGCATCCTCGCGATTGAGAAACACCCCGAGAGAGTATGATTGAAAAGGAAGTGAGTTTGATCGAAAAGGAAGTTGGACTAAATTCTCAGTTCCTGACTGGCTCTACATTTTTGTTTGACGGACACCGCCCACGGCACATTGGCAGTAGACTGCTACTAATTTTCCCTATGCAGCCTGAAGAGTAAAAGGGTCAAGTCCGTCAGAAAGCAATGACAGTCAGTGTAAGTGTAAGCCTAACACTTACACTGACTGTAAGGATTAGTGACATGTATTGTGCTTATGTGATGATATTTGGAGATGTTTAAACTGCGTTACAATGCGTTAGCATTCACGCTAGCATACACGCTAGTGTTAGCCATACTAGCCTGTATACATGCTTATTACACTGCTAGCATTAGCTATATTTACCTTGTTTACACTTAGCAGTCCTATATGTTAATCTGTGTATGTTACACTTTCATGCATGAGATCCTTAAGTGCCTTGTATCTTCTTTTTTTATAGTTTCACTCTGTTTGAATGTCAGTAGACTGCAAATAATTCAATAAAGGAGCATGGCTGCTCATTCCCTGGCTCTCAAAAGACTTTGGCTGGCTGTTTAATCTATGTTCACACTGAGACAGTAC
Organism: Pseudochaenichthys georgianus; assembly: GCF_902827115.2. NCBI lineage: Eukaryota > Metazoa > Chordata > Actinopteri > Perciformes > Channichthyidae > Pseudochaenichthys > Pseudochaenichthys georgianus. The sequence goes on along the minus strand of NC_047507.1, from coordinate 36,202,607 downwards.
AACACATAGAGAGAACAGTACACCTATTGTGTAAGTACATACAAGCAGGTCACACAGTATGATCATAAATAGATATGTTTTAGATCAAATATGATCTATTCTTATGTAACAAGATATGAAAGTGTTAATTAAGTCTAAATAACTCAAAATTAGGTACTACTGTCTTATTGGGCCCATATTGAGCAGAGCATATTAAGAACAAAACTCATGTACAACAACTTCCTTACTTGCAATAAATAAGCACTAATTAGAGGGTTGTGTCCTGGATCGCGAGCCCTGGATCGCGAGTCGTGGCTGTGGTCCTGGATCATCGGTCCTGGATGGATATCCTCGTGGATTCATCTTCCTATTATACACACATGCATTTCCAAACATTTGGACTACCTATGTTGCAAATGTATTATCTTTTCAATTTACACACGGCATCTATTGCACGTCTGTCCGTCCTGGGAGAGGGATCCCTCCTCTGTTGCTCTCCCTGAGGTTTCTCCCATTTTTCCCTTTAAACTGTGGGTTTTCTCCGGAAGTTTTTCCTTGTACGATGTGAGGGTCTAAGGACAGAGGGTGTCGTATTGTCATACTGATATTCTGTACAAACTGTGAAGACCACTGAGACAAATGTAACATTTGTGATATTGGGCTATATAAATAAACATTGATTGATTGATTGATTGATTGATTGATTGATTGATTGATTGATTGATTGATTGATTATTGAGGAAAAACTCAACAAATGGCCTACTGTATTACTTGTATAATCTGGTCATGTAGAATAAGGCATTAATAAGTGTTTTATAATGACTAATAAAGAGCCAATATACTGCTAATATGCATGTTAATTAGTTGATGGTGAATTTGTGTACCTTAATATAAAGTGTTACCAAAAGTTCTTATTGCAGCTCAAATGTAGCTAGCAGTGCTCTGAGCAGCTTCAGGCTTTGTTTTCAAGGCTGTAAACCAGTCAAGGAATGAATATTTAAACTGGCTTCCTGTTGGATCAACCTGACTTCCTTTTAAAGTATGCTCTCTCACAACCAGTACAATGTCCTATCACATAAACTGTCATAAGCTCTCAAAAACACAAGGGTTGCAGTCGAATAGTACAACAATCAGCTCCTATCGTCTAATGCTGCGCTCACACCGGACGCAATGCGAATATTCGCTTCGCTCTAATCGCTCGAGTTTCACCGCGGCTGCCAGCTGTGTTTACTCGCATCATTCAAACAAGACGCGCTGGCTCGGGAGCTACAACTACAACAAAATTAACATATTTTACTGTGATTAAATTGTAATACACGTTTCTAAATGATGCCAACGTAACAACATACTGATACCGGTTAGTAAAAAACATGAATTAATGCTTTGACAAGTCTGCAGACAGACGGCAGGCGAAAAACCTTTTAAAATGCTTGTTTTCTGAATGGAGATTGGGCCGACCAGGCTAAGCTAACGTTGTATATGCTCACTCCACACTCATAACAACGGCCTACAGACATAAATAAACCAGCGACTGTATTCGCCATGACACAGACAGTCTGTGGTTTGTACTTGTTTAACTTTTGTACAGTTTCTGAACAGATATGAGGAGCTGTGATCTCTGTGTGATAACAGCTAATGGCTGATGTTTTCTGGTTGAACTTCAGTAAAGGCAGGCTGAGATCCTCACCTCTGATTGGCTTCCGCGAGAACGCGTCACGTGAATTTGACGCTCGAGTTGAAAAAATGTAACTGTCGCGTTTGACTTGGCACAGTTCAATCGCGTGATTCGCGCCGCGTCCACCGCTTCATGCTCGCCGTCGGAGCGAATTCGCGTCTGTCCGCGACTCTGCATTGACTTTACATGTAATCGCACCGCCCCCAAACATCGCATCGCATCCGGTGTGAGTGCAGCATAACCCTGTCTATTCCTTGACCTATGTGTGAAACATCACGGGGTTAAGGGATAGTGGATAGGAGAATTCAAAAGGATTTTTGGAGAAGAGACTGCGGTGCTTTGAGAATCCGACTGCACTTTCACTATCCGACGTGTTTATGATGCGCCAGCGGACGTCATGAATGTGCGTCTACTGCTGTGGGGAAACTACAGTTCTCATTCATAACACTCCGTTCGATGTCTCACTATCGGATGCGCCTCATCGCGGAGCAAACAGAAGCATCAATCTCATTACGCCAATCCTGATTGGCTGGTGATCTTGACATCAGCGTCAGGGAAATCACCCCCTATATGTAGCTTGCGCCACAACGCATGCGTCATTCAAACACCTCTTGTCGCTTCAGAGCACATCTCTACAGTAGCCGGGCAAGCTTCACTGTCCACAGACTGAACCCAAATACCCATTTCGGTCGACTGGCGCTCGCCGGCTACTCCTTCTGCTTCGCAGGAAGTCGGTAGGACTAACGCCGTTAGTATTTAAAATCGACCTTGCCCTTCTCTTGAAGGATAAAGATAAGGCAAAAGTAACAGTGAATATAAGATATAGTAAATCCTATCATGGAAACGCTAAAAACATTGAGCTGTCTGAGTGGAAAAGTACTGTGTTAAAGTTTACTGCTGAGATGCCTCAGCAGTTGGCCGGCTACATCCTGTTATCTTCAAGGACTAGAACACCATGTTACGAGTATGTGTGGCCCTGACCTTCAAAAGGCACAACTGTCTTGTGAGCGAAAACCAGATAAAGCAGGTAATAAAGACACATCGAAATTAGGAAGAGGGAGTAGGGCCCTGGCCCTGACCTTGGCTAAAACTGGGGGTTGCTGGGCAGCAAAGGCAGATTACAGCAAGAGAGAGCACCAAAGGTGGGGGCTTCACAGCAAATACTATAAAGAACAAAATGTATTCAGGATTCGGGGCTCTCTTCAACTGGGATCTTACACTGACGAGCTTGTCACGGTGAGAACTCAAGAAGGAGTCCAAGGCGCTTTGTGGTATAGTATCAGATTGATGTGTCTTTGTTGAACTGTGTAATAAAGTGCTTATTTGAAGAAACAATCCATTGGAGTGCAAAGTCTAGTTTTTGTACAGCTAACAGAGAATAGTGTCGAAGGGCACAATTCCTTTTCCCTCAGAACTAAGAACGGTCATCGGCGGATCCGGACGGCGACCCCGCTCTGGCCATATCCAAACGATCTACGCGGAGGACGGACCTGGTCCGGTAGACTCCAACACTCTACACGAGAAAGTAAGGTAGGTCCGATTTTTTCAAGCTAGCAGCACACCTGTTGCTAGCTCGCTCCCTCTCTACCGACACCACGGTAGCGAGGAAGTTTTTCTTTTCTCTTCCCACGGAGGGGAAAAGGATTAAAAAGGAGCATCCTGCCACACCAGTCAGTATTCTCCGGGAATAAAAGACCCACTCCGTCCTTTTTTCTCCGGATTAAGGACAAGGTTGTAATACCCGTCCCACATGTCGAGAGCGGGCCCTCTCCACGCCACGAGGCGACAAAGATGGACGCCCCTCTCCCTCACACCAGAGGAGTCAGGAACTCGGTGGCTCGACTCTGCGGCTGCGGGTTGAAGATCTCGGGCACAGACACACACCAGGTCTGTTCGTCCTGCCTCGGGCTGGAACACGCCCGAGGCGCTATCGACAACCCCGGCTCATGCGGACATTGTGTCCGCTTCACCGTCAAGAGCCTCCGCCGACGGTTAGCAAGACAAGCTAGCCTGTCGGAACAGGACCCCCCCATGTCCACGGACCCGCCGGCCGGCAGTCAAGACACGGGGGCGTCCGCCACAGAGAGCGAACCCCTCTCCGTGTCGGTCTGGGGCTCATTACCCGCTATGGCCACAGAACCGGAATCCCGCGCCCTGGCAGGCCGGGACCCGGTGACGACAAGACACGCGGGAACGGATTCCCGCGCTTTACCAAGCTGGGGCTCCCGATTAGACCTCACCATGGTCTCACCCGCGGAGGATGTCCTCGAGCTGGACTATGAGGAGGACGCCCTGGCGTTCCTCCTGTCCGAGTCAGATGAACAAGAAGAGGACACCTTCATGTCATCGGCCCAGGCTGCCTGGAGCGAGGGCTGCTCTCCCGGGCGACAGCACACCAGCTTCGCCCGGTCTGAGCATGGACCTGCAGGCCGTGTGCAAACGCGCTGCGGTCAGACTCAACGTCCCGTGGCCTGAAGAAGAAGCGAGCGGCGTGACAGCCCCTCCTTCTCCCCTCCGTGAATGTGTTCCCGCCGCCTCAAGAGATGCCTAAACACCATCCTCAAGTCCGCACAAACACATGACACACATTGATTGATTCCTCTGTCATAAACCATTTGCCGCTGACGCATCCAGGCTTCAGGCCGAGGGCGCAGCTCAAAAAAATTAAAAGAAAATCAATGAAGCCAATAAACAGCCCGTCAATTGTTCCCCTTCTGAGAGCAGCTACGGCATCTCTCAAAAGGCGGATTACTGACGGGTCTGTGAAGGCACCAAAGCTGGGGCTTTAAGGGCACCACCGTCACGCGCATGCGCAGTGCCGGCTGGGGTCGTGAAGGCACCACCGTCACGCGAATGCGCTGTGCCGGCTGGAGCTGTAAAGGCACCACCGTCACGCGCATGCGCTGTGCCGGCTGGAGCTGTAAAGGCACCACCGTCACGCGCATGCACAGTGCCGGCTGGGGCTGTGAAGGCACCACCGTCACACGCATGCGCAGTGCCGGCTGGAGCTGTAAAGGCACCACAGTCACGTGCATGCGCAGTGCCGGCTGGAGCCGTAAGCGTGACATCTCAGCTGGCTCTAAGGAGCATACAGCAGGAGATACTCACAACATCTGCCTGGGCTTCTCAAAACAGTTACACATTATCTATTTTCACAAGCCCAGAGAGAGTCAACCCATATTCTGGAGAGAGAGGTTCTCTCTCTCCGAGAAAGAAGGGTTTTATCTATAATGCCCGCCGAGCAGAGTCAGATTACGCAGACAAATGTCCTCGTAAAGCACCCGCTCAACATGGGTCTCAGAATAAAACTAAACCCTGCGCGCCACGGCGTGCGGAGAGTATTGGTTATTATGTAATGCGTAGTGGCACTACACCCGACTTTTCTAGTACGGGACGCGCCTATGGGTGCTGTCCTTTCACGGAAGGTGGTCACCACGGACGCAGGTCAGACAGGCTGATAGGGGATTTACGAAGGTCGCCCGGTGAGAGGTCTCTAGAGCAGAGACCTCCAGCGGGCGCACATAAATCACCCGGAGCTTTTAGCGGTGGTCCCCACCCTAAAACTCTTCCTGCCTTCTCTCAGAGGACACCATGTCCTCGTGAGGACAGACAACACGACATTGTGTATGAACCGCCAAGGGAGGTTGCGTTGTCTCCAGTCACACACACTGGCACACAAACTATCCCTTGGAGCGGCAGACGTCTCCTCTCTCTGAGAGCGACACAGGTACCGGGAGTGATGCACCTCGGGACAGAACTACTGTCCAGAGGTGCACCACTCTATGCAGACTGGACTCCACATCCAAGGATCGTGAGTCCGCTGTGGGTGCGTTACGGCAGAGAACAGTTAAATCTGTTCGCAAAAAGAAAAGATGCTCAATGACAGCTGTTCTCTTTAATGCACGATTTAAACGCACTGTTAGGCGGGGAAGCACTCGTACACGATTGACCTCCGGGTCCTCTGTACGCGCCCCCACCCCTGGCTCTGTTACCCCCAACTCTGACCAGAGTGACGGAGCAACGCCACACACTTACTCTGATGTTTCCGCCCTAGCCCGCAACGTACGGGCTGGCGGAGATATATCAGCTGTTGTGCTGGCAGCCATGGCAGCCCCCACCACGCAGGGACAGATTGTCTCAGGCGGGCGGGGGCGATCCTTCACCCACGCCCAGAGCGCGGGGCACTATGGGCCTGACCCGTGAGTGGTACAATCTGAATACAGTGGGACTCCCTCAGAAGGTGATAAACACTATTCAGAGTGCGAGAGCATCCTCCACCAGGTCTCTTTACGACTGTAAGTGGAGGGTGTTTGAGGAGTGGTGCCTTCAAGAAGGACACATCTCTTTTCAATGTCCTGTCGGGGTGATTTTATCATCTCTACAGGACTTGATCGATAAACACATGACATGAAACATCTGTCACTCAAGACAGTGCTGTTACAGTGCTGTTACTGGCCCTGGCATCCGCCAGGCGGGTCAGTGATATCCATGCACTGTCGGTACATCCCTCATGCACTCAGTTCGCCCCAGGGCAAACGAGAGTGTTGTTGAAGCCCAACCCTGCCTTTACACCAAAGGTGGTTGGTTCGTGTACCCCAATTGACATTGAGGCATTTCCTCCGCCGCTGGTTTCCTCCGGGGAGCAGCAGCAGGATCTGTTGTGTCCAGTCCGTGCTTTACGCACATATATGGACAGATCAAAGGAGCTTCGTCTTAATGACCAACTCTTCGTGTCCTGGGCTAACCCTCACAAGGACAGCCTGTTACTAAGCAACGGCTCTCCCACTGGATTGTGGAGGCAATTGCTTTGGCCTATACGAGTCAGAATTTGCAAGCACCTTCGGGTCTGCGGGCTCACTCGACTCGGGGCCTGGCTACATCCTGGGCTTTGTTCAAGGGTGTTTCCATCCAAGACATCTGTGTAGCGGCGAGCTGGTCCTCGCCGCTCACTTTTGTCCGCTTTTACAGGCTAGACGTCTCCGCTCCAAGCGTGGCCCGAACAGTGCTGGGCACCTTGTTGAGTCGGGACTCTACCTGTTAAATTCTGGTTGATCTGTGATTTTCGAGATAAGCTCGTCTGGCAATACGGGAGCTACAATTTCCCATAGTGATACATCGAACGGAGTGTTATGAATGAGAACTATAGGTTAATTACGTAACCCCAGTCCTCAGAGTAACGGAGCGTCCACACTACAGCTTCAAAAAAAGCTTGGAGCTGGGCGTGTCTGGAGCTTGGGGATTGTATTCAAGCGACACGACCAACAACCAATCACATGAATCTCCCGCCCCCGACATACAAAGCAAAAAACCCTGGGGATTTTATGGGAGCAATATATATATAAACTCCCCAAACAGGCGAAAACCTACCAGTTTCACCCACTGTCTCTGCCACCTCCCTCCATGCCTGGTTCCTCCGGTTTGTATCCCGGTAGGTGAAGAGGGTCTGGTCATACAAAACCGCGTGATTTGCTACGGCGATAATTAGTTTCTCCTCCAACTTTTTTTTAAATATAGAAATGAACGGCGGGATATCTCTCCCAGCTTAGACGCGGTTTGATTGGCTACGGCTTGAGCTGTCAGATTTTCCGAAACGGGATTTAATTGGCTGGCGCTGGCTACTCCGGCGTCTCCGGCGGAGACGGACCGCTCTGCTACCCACAATTCAGTTCGGCGAAAAAGCGAGGCAACGTGACGTCACCCCATTCAAAGTGAATGGGCAGATTGGACGCTGTCGACGCTGTAGTGTGGACGGAGGATGGAGGGGACACTGGTGGTCCCAAGCGTGAGTTCCTGACCCTCCTTATGGAACGCCTGAGAATGAAGAAAACATCACGTCAGCAACTGTTTGTGCCCCATGGCGGTGTGACTTTCCCAGCCGCTCACTGTCTCAAAATCTGATTCTAAATGTATAATGTTCTCTATAAAGATAGAACTAATACACAATTATGAATGTATAATATAAGCTGTTTTGTGTATTTAATCATGCATTGGTCTACAATTTAATGATGGCTTCTACATATTTCACATAAACAGACAATGAAAAAATGTGTCCTTCATGCTGATAACTAGTGTATGCATCTGCAATTAGTATTCTAAACAGAGTAGTGTGTTGAATCCTTATTTCTTGCATTTGAAACAGATACAAAAAAAAAAGGTGAACTTACTGTTGTGTTCAACTTCTGCCACAAACTGTACATGTTTGCCACAGCAGGAGCCACAGAGCACTTGAACTGTCCCCAGATGTTTGCCACAGAAAGGACAAAACATGGCAGCCTGAAAAGACATACATTGATGTAGTAAATCCATTGAATCAAGTCAAAAACACACAGTCTAAATAGTGGTTAGCTAAATCCGTTGAATCTGTGTTCTCTCTCTCTCCTTGAATGTCTTCTCTATATTTGTTCTTGAGCATGACTAATGCACACTATTCTCCTGTCATTACTTTGTCCCTCTTCACATGTTGTCACTTCTCTTTCTCTCTCAATTCAATTCAATAGCTTTATTAGTATGACCATTGCTAAAGCTCTGTATAGTTGCAACATCTATACACAAATACATACATATAAACAAACTGCTAAGAATTAAAATGTCCTTTTTCCACGGTACTCACTATGGCCCGTGTTATTTGTCTGCACTTGATTTGTCCTCTCTTTTAACAATGTTCTTCCCTCACGTTATCTTCTCTTCACGTGAAGCTCCCCTCTCCTCAGCTAACGCTAGCTATATAAATATGACGCTCTATGTATCAAAACAAAACTTACCTTCCTATATCTATCTCCACTTAAATTAACTTTCTTTCCTCCCGATTTCCATCACTCTTGTTCGTTCACTCTATGTCTGGTCAGGTATCAATCTGTTCCACGTAGCGCGCCCCCTAGAGGCCTGGAGCACTTCCGGAATGTTTTTTTTTGTATGTGTTTTGGGATTTGTACGTGCTTTGGACTTTGCATATCGTTTTGGTATTTGCAGCGTTTTTTTGTTGACGCTTGGCGGTGGGCATGTCTGAAGCTTGGGGAGTCAACGTGACCAACAACCAATCACATGAATCTCCCGCCCCTGACATAGCAAAAAAGGAAAAGTCCGGGGTTGCGTTCGGATAGTTTAAAAATCAGCTCCTAAATTCTAACCAGAGGCGGATTTAGGATTGTAGGAGATCCGGGGCTTAGCCCAGGAGTTTTTTTGGGGGGGGTGCAGGGGTAAAGTGCTATTTTTTTTACAAGTGGGGGGTGGACCAAACATCCTTTAGGGGGGTCGTTGCCTCCTCTAGGGGGGTCCGGGGGCATGCTCCCCCCGGGAAGATTTTTTTTTTTATATTGAAGTTAAAAGCATCAATCTGGTGCACTTTGAGAGCAACATTAACCCTACCTTAATAATACCTTAAAGGGGACATATCATGCTATATTTGAACAATATATTGTAGGGCCATACCTATATAAATAGTTTTTCTTTCAAAATACCAAACAGATCCTGCATTTTAGCCATGCCTCATTTCGCTCTATTTGCTCTTTCCAGCGCTGTTTTTGCAGGGGGCTGATTCTGTGAGCTGCAGCACATCCCCCTGCAGGAGAGGGGAGAGTGCTCTGAGATCAGCTGCTGGGCTGCAGCGGGGAGAAGAGGGGGAGAAAAAGAGATCTCCGTCCTCCGTGTTTTATTCTTATATTATTATATAGAGTCGTTATTCATTTGTTTTAAAGCTCAATAAATAACAAAGAAGACCTTTGACCGGCACTTTTCTAATTTTGTCCGGAAGATATAAACTTTAACGGACATGTTGACCGGCGAAATAAAAATCGAACTGAAACTCTGCCGCACGGTCCCCTCGTTCCTTGGAAGAGCCGGAGAGGAGGGTGTTTGTCATCTGCTGGTGGACTACCGGAGAGAATTACAGCGAGGGAGGGATTGCATTGAATTACAGCGAGGGAGCAAACACTTGCCTCGGGGAGGGAGAAAAAGAGCCAGAGCAGAGAATAAACAGAAGGGCAACCATGCACGGGAAGTCTTCTTCGCTGCTTTTGTGGCAGACTACAGCGCCACTTACAGGCCTGGCATATGTACTACAGCGTCTCCAGCGCAATGGCCGGCCGTGGCCCAACCCCACATTCCCCTGATAGGTGGAGAATTGACCAATAAGCGGAGCACCACTTCTGTGACGTAGAAAATAATTCAAGATCAGTCTGTATCAGATCCGTTGCAGCCCCGTTTTTAGAGATTTGGGTATGGAGGACAAGAGAGAGGGTTGTGTTTTCTGACACTTGGTGAGTTCCCTGGAACACCGGGGACTAGGGGTGTAACGGTTCACAGAAGTCACGGTTCGGTTCGTACCTCGGTTTGGGGGTCACGGTTCGGTACGACAAGTACAACAAGAAAAAGCAAAAAAAAGTCCCAAATGCATAATTCCAGGTTTGTTGTTATTTACTTTTGAACAGTAGTGCAAGTTTCAGTTTAAAAATAAGGAACTCTGACATTTTGAATAATTAACTGTATTAAACAGTTAAAAACAAACCACAAACAGTACCACACACACACTCATATGGCCATAGTATCTATAATGGCTGATGTCAAACAAAAAGGTTTCATCAAGCTGTAAAACTAAAAAGAATGTCTTGAAAATATTACATCATAAATAATAAGAAAGTGTTTCAAGAACGCAAAGTCGTTGAAAAAATATGCCAAAAGCTTCCGTTATTTATTTTGGTCTCTCGGCTTTCATGTCTATTGGCTTCTTAAAAACAGCGGGGATCAGCTGTTGAACTGCTGTTGTCTTTTGCCGGGCTCCGGTGATTGGCAAATCTGGGTGATGCCTGTTGATGTGATTTAGCATGTTTGGCGTGTGTTCCCATTAGCATACCGCACCGCTATCGAACAACGCCGACACACCGTCCTCTTCCGATCCACTGCGCATTGTTTATCGTTTTATAGATCTATTCTCATCCACCATCTTTGTTTGTGACGTAAAGAGTATAAGAGTCACGTTTCTGAATCGGGCACTCTGAGCGGATGCAGTCACAGCCAATCGGATTCAGAGTGTTGCCTGTCCGTTCCGTTGCCTGTCAGTTCCGTTGCTATGGTTCCGTTGTTATGTGTACTGAAACGAGAGCCGGTATAATTCCACTCGCAAAAACAAAATAAAAATTGGAATACGTTATTTTAGTGTCTTAAAAGTAGACTGAGGTATGAAGGGTTAACGTTACATCTTAGAATAATTTTTAGTCATGTTCTGTATACATACTAACATATAAGGGTATTGACTTAGTGTGGTTTATCTTTTTGTCGCTGCTTTTAATTTAAACTGAGCTGTTGTGTTCATCAGTAAAGTGGAACTTCTGTGTGAACTATTCATATCTTAAACTGCACTGTAACTTTTTATTCATGTATTTTTTCTTTTAATGTTTCTTTTATTATCTTTTACTGTTTTTAAATGCCTTTGTCTGAATGTCTTTCATTTTTGTAAAGCACCTTCAATTGCCTTGTGTTGAAAGTTGCTATATAAATAAACTTGCCTTGCCTTGGTTACTCCATGTTTACTAGCTATAAGATTAACGTTACAGTACATCACTCTTTTTCACTTCTTACTCAGTCAGCCAGAGTGCAGATATCACCATTAGATTCACAAACCTGAAACATCATCCATTTCTTCACTGCTGGCGATGACATTGTTGTCAGCTGCTGATACTGCTGCTGCTGCTGCTGCTGCTGCAGCAGCTTGTGGCGCCTGCTTCGATGAAAATAACTTTCTAATATCCATAACTTTATAGGCTATTAGCTTAAAACTCGTCAGGCACAAGGAAGGATCACTTCTTCTTCAGAGCAGGGAAGGCTACGCAGTACGCAGGCTAATGTCCCGCAGCGGCTGCCTCTCTGGTGGACTCCGGTACTGCACATTACTCCCGAGACATTTAAAAAAAAAAAAAAAAAATGTAAGTGAAACATCCGGGGCTTTTCAGAAAACATCCGGGGCTTGAGCCCAAGTAGCCACCCCCTAATGCCGCCTCTGATTCTAACCCTATCTCCTATTCCTTGACCTCTGAGTGAAACGTCACGGGGTTAAGGGATAGTGGATAGGAGAATTCAAAAGGATTTAGGAGAAGAGACTGCGGTGCTTTAGAGAATCCGACTGCACTTTCACTATCCAACGTGTTTATGATGCGCCAGCGGACGTCATTGTGTGCGTCTGCTGCTGTGGGGAAACTATGGAAACCACAGTTTTCTATACAGCGGACTACAACATGGATGTTTAATAAGAACGAGGGACTACTGTAAACTCATCTAGAGACTCTGCACCGTGCTCTGATGCTGTTGCTTTGCTTTATGAACGTGGACAACAGAGAAACATATTCTTCATGACCAAAGTTGGAATTGAAATAAAAATAGGAAAGTGAAACTTATGCTCGTCACCCTCTCCCTCCGGTCCACATTAATACAAAAAATGATCCCAGTATGATTGTATGAACTATGAAAATATCTTAAAATCAATACAAATGTATTTATTATAAACGTTAGTCCTTAACATCTATCACTGTGTATATCACCATTCAAACATCTTTTAAAAGTTGAACAAACCCCACACAGCTCAGTGAAATGTTGACTTTATTTGATAATTTCAGTAAAAACTAACGTTCATATTTCTCTTTTTGATTATAATACTGATGAACGTTCAAAACAAAGCACTTTGGCAACTTACCACATACGTTTTAAAAAGCTTAATAAGCACCGTAACTTTCATGATATAATTTCTCCGTCATAATCGATTGTTTCCGTAAACGGCCGACTGTTGTGTGACGTCAAATGCTGCGGCTGCAAGGCATTGTGGGGCAGCATTTTCTCCTCTCCTTTCGGTTAGGGAGGTCCAGTGGCTCCTAAGCTAAAGGAGGTTATAAAGGAAGTTTGAAACCTCCTTTCCTATCATTCTAGAGAATTCGAACGGCACTTATCATGGCTGCCACTGAGGGACTTCCGGGTCATTTCACTCCGTTAGGAAGGTTCCTAAGCTAAATGGACTATTCGACTGCAGCCCGGTTCTTCTCCACTATTGCCAAAATGGATGCCGGTTTTGTAGCAAGGGTAGCACGGGCAAGTGTAGTAGCAAGGGTGGCTTTAGTGTATGCAATGTCTCGCAGGAGGCCATGTAGTGTGCGTCGCTGTTGGGTACATCCGATACTCAGAAAACGTCTGCAACGGGGGGAATACCACGTTCTGGTCCAAGAGCTCCGCCTGGATGATGTATTGTTTCAGCAGTAGTTCAGGATGAGCAAAGACGTGTTCGACGACGAGTTGCTCGGAAAAGTGGGTCCACTGATTTCAAAGGCAGACACCCGTATGCGTTTGCCGAGCGACTCGCCATCTGCCTACGGTACGTTTTGTGTATTTCTACTTCTTTAACCTGACTCTGTATATAAAGAGAGAGAATGCATGCCATGGATGAATGATGAATGAAGTCTGTGATTTAGTTCAGATGGATGACATTAATTAAGATAGCTAGGTAAATACAGTATTGCTCCCCTGTGTACATGGCGTGTGTGTGTGGGGGGGGTCTGTGTGTGTGGGGGGGGGGGGTCTGTGTGTGTGTGTCTGCGGTCTGTGTGTGTGTGTGGGGTCTGTGTGTGTGTCTGTAGTCTGTGTGTGTGGGGGGGGGTCTGTGTGTGTGTCTGCGGTCTGTGTGTGGGGGGGGGTATGTGCGTGTGTGTGTGTGTGTGTGTGTGGGGGGGGTCTGTGTGTGTGTCTGTGTGTGTGTCTGCGGTCTGTGTGTGTGTGGGGTCTCTGTGTGTGTCTGTGGTGTGTGCTGGGGGGTGGTCTGGGGGGTATGTGTGTGTGGGGTGTGTGTCTCTGTGGTCTGTGTGTGTGGGGGGGTCTGTGTGTTTGTGGTCTGTGTGTGTGTGCGTGGGGGGTCTGTGTGTGTGTCTGTGGTAAGTGTGTGTGTGTGTCTGCGGTCTGTGTGTGTGTCTGTGGTATGTGTGGGGTATGTGTTGTGTGTGTGTGGGGGGGGTCTGTGTGTGTGTGTGGTCTGTGTGTGTGTGGGGGGTCTGTGTGTGTCTGTGGTCTGTGTGGGGTCTGTGTGTGTGGGGGGTCTGTGTGTGAGTGTGTCAGGGTTTCCGCTAGGATTTTTTCTCGCCGGTCAAATGTCCGGGCAGAATTTATTTTACCGGACTAATTTGAAACTTACCGGTCATATTTCAATAATAATAATAATAGTTGTGTAGCAGAGTTTCCATTAGCAGGTAATAACCAGACTATGAGCAGATATGCTTCAGTTTAAAACTCAGTTCACGGGTCTCATTTTTATATTGCTTCAGTTTATAATCGTAACAGATCGAAAAATTCAGATTCATTTTTCAATAAATGATTCCACAAACAACAAACAACATAATTATTACATTCAAACAAACTACTTGTAGTAGATAACGTACATTATTCAGAAGTTTACATCAACTTTGAATAATAACACGGGAGAAACGGAGCCTCTCTTTTCCCCTCTCTCTCCTGACAGCACGTCAGTTTCTCATGCAGCTCCTGCAGCTCGCTAAACAGAGGGCGGGGCTTCAGGTGCTCATGCAGAGCTGCGTGTCTCGGTCAGACTCAGCAGCTGATCTGATCTCTCTCTCGCGTCCGGTTACACTTCACTCGCGGTCATGTCCATATCGATCAGACCCAGCTCTCCTGATCGGCCTTTATAGAGAGCACCGATCAAACTATTAAGAGTGAATATCGGCCGATAATGACCGGCGGCCGATCGATCGGAGCCTCCCTAATTATTACCAGACATTTTGACCATCAGGTTTTGAATTTACCGGTTTTTTATAAATTTTACCAGCTAAAAACCGGTAATTACCGGCTAACGGAAACCCTGGTGTGTGTGTGGGGGGGGGTCTGTGTGTGTGTCTGTGGTCTGTGTGTGTGGGGGGTCTGTGTGTGTGTCTGTGGTCTGTGTGTGGGGGGGGGTCTGCGTGTGTGTCTGTGGTCTGTGAGTGTGTGTGTGGGGACATATACTTTTTTTTAATCATGTATATTATCTTTTTCTCAGGTACCTGGCAACCGGTGACTCATACAGGACCATAGCATTCAGCTATCGGGTCGGGCATGCAACCGTGGCTGTCATTGTCAGGGAGGTTGCGGGTGCCATCTGGACCGCCCTGGTTGAGGAGACCATGCCGGTACCACAGACCGAGGACTGGAGAGCCATCACTGCTGGGTTCCAGGAGCGCTGGAACTTTCCGAATTGCGTTGGTGCCATTGATGGGAAGCACGTGGTGATCCAGGCTCCGGCAAATTCTGGGTCCCTGTACTTCAACTACAAGTCCACCCACTCCTTGGTACTACTGGCTGTAGTGGATACCCAGTACCTCTTCAGGGTAGTGGATGTCGGAGGCTTTGGAAGGAGCAGCGACGGTGGGAGCCTGCGGGAATTCTGCATTTGGAGAGAGGCTCAGAGATGGCAGTCTGCAGCTACCACCTGACACCGTCATCCCAGGAGCAGAGCGGCTCGGCCTTTTTCCCCATGTGTTTGTTGGAGATGAGGCTTTTCCGCTGCTGGACAACCTGCTGCGTCCGTTCCCTGGACGTCACCTCACACGCGAAAAGAGGATGTTCAACTACCGCCTCAGCCGGGCCAGGTTGGTGGTTGAATGTGCGTTTGGCATCCTCTCATCCCAGTAGAGAATGTTCCGGCGTGTCATCACCACCAGCCCAGAGGTAGCAGAGTTGTGTGTGAAGGCCACCTGTGTGTTGCACAACTTCCTCCGCAGGAAGACGATAGGAAGGACATCACGCACACCTATCGCCAGTGTTGTGCTAGTTACTGAAAACCAGTAACTAGTTACCATTACTAGTTACTTCATTTCAAAAGTAACTCAGTTACTTTACTGATTACTTACACCAAAAAGTAATGCGTTACTGTGAAAAGTAACGTTTTAGTTACTTAAAAAAAGGGCTCCCATTATATTAATGCCCTTATAGCCTTCATTTCAGTACTGTTATTGCATTGAAGAATAATACAATCTGTTGATCAACTTGACATGCATTATATGCAATCTGGATAGCATCGATATTAGCTGGCTTTACATTTTTGTATATTCTTTCTCCAGGTAGTTGGAAAAAGTTTTCCGTCTCATATGCCGTGTGCCGCCCGGACATGCTATCATGCTAACTAGCTCCCTGAAAGCGGGTGACTCCACTGTAGCAATAGCCTGCATGTGTTCTACAACATACCGTGCAATGGCTTTATCGACTTTCCCCTGGCTAGCAGTCCCTTGGTTAAAATCCAGCCGCTGTTGCTTAGGTGCAGGTGGAGTGGCGTCGGCTGAGTCTCTGTGGTCTTAGCTACTAGCTTCGTCCCAGCATGTTGTTTTTGCAGATGTTTTAAGAGATTTGAATGACTGGTTCGGGCAGTAGATAGGCTCTTTGACCCGCCAGGACACAACTTACATTGAACTAAAACGTTCTTTTCTTTGTGCTCGACAAAAGTGAAATAGTGAGAATATCTCCAGGTGGAGAAACTAGACTTGAGCTCCGCCGCCGCCATGATAGTCTTGTTAGTAAACAACACAAACACGCCCACAGCCCGTCTCCGCATGTGACACAGGAAGTATTTAAGTACATGTACTCAAGTACTGTACTTAAGTACAGTTCTCATTTCTGTTCACCTGGCTGTTGACTATATAAAAAAACTAACGCAGTAACGGACCATGTAGTAACGGTAACTGAGTTACTGAATTTAAAAAGTAATGCGTTAGAGTACTAGTTACTGCCAAAAATAACAGCGTTACAGTAACGCGTTACTTTGTAATGCGTTAGTCCCAACACTGCCTATCGCAGAGTCCACGGATGAAGCTCCAGCTACTCCAACCCTGCGTGATGCACCGAGGATGGACTCCAACAACACCACACGCAGATCCATCCAACTGCGGGAGACCTTCAGCTCCTATTTCAATGAGGAGGGTGCAGTGCCATGGCAGCATAACGTGGTGTAGGGTCACCATCTCAATCTCTTTATTTATTTATATAGCACATGGCTCTTTTAAGAGCCTCCAAACCAAAAGCTCTTTTAAGAGCTACCCATATTTTCTTTAAAAAGCAAATATTCGAAATGAGCCATTTTAAAAAGAAACATCCCTAATAAACATGTTTCTTAAATTGATATTATGCATTGCTAACAACCTTTTTCCTTCAGCCCTGTTTTTACTGATAAACCAATCGTGATTTCAACAGGTTTTCACATGAACAATTATACAGAAGACAGCACATTATACATCGATATACATGAAGCTTCTGTATCTTCCGTATGTTGTAACTCACAAACGACATGAACAAGTGAAGACACAGTATAGCCATAACATACTTTAAATAACTTGTATTTATAATAATGTATATGTAATATTGTGAGTGAAGTGTGTGCAGTGATGAGTGTAACATATGTAGTGTGGATCAGTATGGCTGTAAATAACAAAAAAAAAGTGATTAATCAGTCTTCCTCCTGCTCTGCTTCAAAAAATGCCTTATGAATGGCAAATTTCAGCCTTATCTTCTTTGCCATGGACATCCTTCGCAATGAAGGCAAGAGGCCCCGGAGAAACAACTCGTCCTCGTCCTCCTCCACCACAGGACGAGGTTGAGGTAGTGGCATGGAGAGAACAGGAGCGATGGCTGACAGCAACCCTTTCTCAAAGGCGGACATCTCGCTTCCCCTTCTCCTTTTTCCCCGGCCCTCAACATTATCCTCCTCCTCTCCTGTCTGCCCTGCCTCAGCTTGCTGGCTGCTGGCTGGCTGAGTCTCACCAAGGCTTTCATCTAGCTGGCTTTGGCTCTCATCCTCTGGCACCTGGCTGGGGTCAGGAGTAGTACAGGGGGGTGGAGGCAGGGTTTGCCGGGGGATATTGCTGGACGTCTCATGGTCAATGAGAAATGGGGTTAAAAAACCCATTTTTGCCTTCTTCTCCCTAGCTTTCTCCTTCCGGAACCTGTCCCTCAGAGACTTCCACTTTGTCCTGCACAATTCCTCTAATGAAATGAAATAATAAAGTTAATTTGTTGAACTACTTGAAGAATTGACTAAATGATTCCTACATTAATGAAAAGCAAATCCCTTTATCACTGTCATTTGCATAAAAGGTTTTACATTCACACTTTATATGATGAACATTTATGACATTAATGTCTATGGTGCTATTTTATGCTACATTCCATGCTGGCTAAATATACTGTCTATGCCTGCAAACTGTCCATTCAATGTTAAAATTAAGTACACTGGATATATCAAATCAAGTTTTATTTATATAGCACATTTATAAACATTTATAAACGATTTTTGGTCGAGCCAAAGTGGTGTACATATAATAAAACTAGCCTACAGTAGAGACACGTTACAGCTAATACAACAGCACAGTTTGTTCAGAATATCATATATAATATAAACTCCCCAAACAGGCGAAAACCTACCAGTTCCACCCACTGTCTCTGCCACCTCCCTCCATGCCTGGCTCCTCCGGTTTGTATCCCGGTAAATGAACAGAGACTGATCATATAACACCGGGTGATTCACTACCGCTGTAATTAATTTCTCCTCCATTTTTTGGAATATGAGGAAAAGACCTGCGTAGTCTCTCCCAGCATACACGCGGTTTGATTGGCTAGTGCTTGTACTGGCAGATTTGCATAAATGGGATTTCATTGGCTGACGCCTCCGTCGAGGCGTCAAAAGTTGAACATTGCTCAACTTTTGAAGCTTGCAACGCCAGCAACGCTCCACGTCGCTTCCCAAAATGCAGTTCGGCTAAAAGTGACGTCACCCCATTCAAAGTGAATGGGCAGAAGCGTTGGAAGCTTCAACGCACGCCGCTGTGTGGACGGGGCGTCATGCATACTACAATTCCTCTCTCACACTATCATTCTCTCTAACACACAAAGTTTTCCATCTTGCATACACTACTAGAGTATTATATTGTAGTATGATGTTGTCTGTAAGTGGGAATAATAGTGTTTCTAAGAAAGTACAGTTTGGTATGTAAGTAAGTTTGATTTATGGTCCAGACAAAAGTGTGTGAAAGAGAGTATGATTGTGCGTGTAAAAGTGTTTAGCAATATGTATAACATAGTTTAATGGTGTATGTGTGAGATTCTGAAATTGTTTGTAAGACCAAGTATGAGTTGTGAGCTAGACGGCCTCTCACACGCACGCGAGCGCGCGCGCACACACACACACACACACACACACACACACACACCCCAACTCATGCTTCTCTACACAAACTGAATGTGTCACACTCGTTTTTCTTCTTACTATTCATTCACACAGAGGAAGCACTATGTAAAAGGGAGTGATTTCATTTTTGCAGAGCTACAAAAGAAAGTGTTTGTGTGTGAAATCTTAAAATGATTACTGTATAGTGCAATCCGGGGTTTACAGACAATCACATTTTCATATCTAACTTGCCAATATGACTATTTTAAGAATGAAAAGTTCATCCTAAAACAAATAAAAAGAACAACAAGCATTTCGCCAAAATGTGTCTGTTTTTCATTAATGTTGGTAAATGGTGAACTCTGAAGTAACATAATTGTTTATTAAGGTCTGTTTTTTGTTTTTTTTAAACACAAACAAAATACTTTGTATTCCTAATAAACTGGTCTTGACATTTATGTTTGAGACCACATTTTGAATATCAAAAATAAAATGATTTGACATTTAATGGCCAGATAATCTGGGTGATCAATACAGCATCTCAGGCTAAAAAAGTAGACGGAAATAGGTTGTTTAAAAAAGTAACATCCAGATGTGGAGAAAATCTGTTGCCTACCCGGTAAAGAAATACATCTGACGTTGTTTTCTATACAAAAGTATTTAAACTACATCATTTGGCAGGATGTATAAGAATAATATCATATTTAAGAGTTAGAAACAGTGACAGTTACAGGCAACGCTGGATAAATACATTTTTTATTTTTTATACTTAGTTTTTATTATTTTCAGGAAAAACAATACAAACAAAACAAACAAAAGTAGTGTCAGAGATCAAAGAATTATCTATACATAATGTAACTAAGGTCAGGGTTCGCTGTGACTTAGTGAAGGGTCTTGTAGGCAGTCCACTTGAACAGTTTATTTTCAAATTCTGGTAGTTTCATTCTGAGCACATGGGTGAGTCTTTCCATATGGAGTATTTCTCCAACAACTTCCAACCAGTCATTGGCTGCAGGGGGTTCCTCCTGTAGCCATTTCCTGGTGATTGCTTTTTTCGTTGATGCTATCAGTATACTCACAAGATATTGGTCTCCGTATTGGACAATGCTCCTTGTGAGATTTCCTAAATAAAGTACTTCAAAAGTGTTCGGGACCTCATATCCCAAAATCCGCTTAAGCAAAGTCCATACATCATCCCAGTATCTCTTCATTTTCGCACATTCCCAAAAAACATGTGCATGTCCAACATCCCTCTCCCCACACAGTCTCCAGCATGCCTCCTGAGTACGTGCGTATTTACTTTTAATCCTGGGAATAATGAAAAATCGGATTATATTTTTCCAACAAAACTCTTTCCACATCCTTGAGCTGGTGGTAAATTGCTGTACAGTAGTACATATATTATACCAGTCTTCATTGGACAACAGTATATTTCTCTCTTTCATCCATTGATCTCGAACATACAGTGTAGACGTTTTCCTGTTCATGACTAGACCTTGGTACAGCGCTGACATCACTTTACAAGAGACACTATTGTATGCTTTACACAATGTTATAATCACTCTGTGCATTTCGTGCTGCTGGTGTGGTTTAACTTCTTTCTCAAAGAAATCTCTTACTTGTAAATACCTAAATAAATCCTGGTTATTCAAATTGAACTCCTCTTTAAGTTTTTGAAAGCTTTTGATTTGACCCCTCTCAATTATAGTGGTGTTTGCTGTAATGCCCTTGTCTGACCAATGTCTATATGTTTTATCGAAAATGCCAGGCTTAAACTCCGAGTCATAAGTCAACCAACTAAGAATGTTGATCTCTCTTTCCAAGTTGTATTTTCTAACCACTGTAAACCAGGTTTCAAGAGTGAATTTAGTGATAGGGTCTAGCAATTCCTCCTTCCTTTTGAACATAGTTCTGTTCGCAATCATGCTTGGGATATGGTAGTCTGATACTGTATTTAATTCAATATCTTTCCATTTTGCAGTATATGTTGTATCACACCAATTAACTAAATAACGGAGTTGAGCTGCGTAGTACTATTCTTGAAGATTCGGTAGAGCCATCCCTCCTTTATCTTTAGGTGCTTGGAGGGTTGTGTATTTTATTCTCGGTTTCTTTCCCGCCCAAATGAACCTTGAGATTTTGTTGTCCCATTCTATGAATTGGGTGTTTCTACAGGTAAAGATTGTAACATATACAAAATTATTCGAAGTATATTCATTTTAATAATTTCTATTCTTGAGCTGAAGTCTAGAGTGAAAACTGACCATCTTTCCATATCTCTTTGGATTTCCTGATTTAAAGTCTTATAGTTCGCTTCATTTAGTGTTGTTAGGTCACTTGTTATATTCACACCTAAATATTTTATTGCCTTTGCGCTCCACCTGAGTCTGTATGCTTGTTGAATAGGAAGGGATGGGGTATAATTTATAGCCATCACCTGGGTTTTTCCTACATTGAGCTTATAGCCCGAGAGATGGCCGTATGAATCAAGTAGTTTCATAAGTTTTGGAAGGCTACGATCTGGCTGCGTCAGATGGATCAATATGTCGTCAGCATATAGTCCTATTTTGTGTTCTGTGCCTTTAATCACTACCCCCTCTATTCCTTCATCTTGTCTAATTGCTTGAGCTAAGCTGCTAAGGGCTCAATAAAGATTGCAAATAGAGTAGGGGACAGACATCACCCCTGCCTGGTAGATCGTTCTAGCTTAAACCAATTTGTAAGGTTGCCATTTATTTTTATTCTTGCCATAGGATCTTGATAAAGTGATTTAATGCAGTTGATTGATTCTTTACTAAAGCCAAATGCTTCTAGACAGAGATAGAGAAACTTCCAGCTAACGCTGTCAAATGCTTTTTCTGCGTCCAGATTTAGGAGTAATGCACTCTCCCCCTTTCCCTTCACTTCTTGAATTACATGTAATGTTCTTCTTATATTATCATGTGTTTTACGTCCCTTGATAAATCCTGATTGATCTTCGTCTATCAGTTCTGTCATGAAATGCTCGATTCTCTTAGAGATTATTCTTGTGAAGATCTTATAATCACAATTCAGTATTGATATTGGCCTATAATTTGCGCAGAATTCTTTGTCCCTTCCCTCTTTAGGGATAACAGTGATTATGGCCTCTTTCCACGTGGGGGGGATTATCCCCTTCTTTATAGTGTCGTTGAATGATGCTAGTAACAACGGAATAAGTTCGTTTTTACACATTTTGTACCATTCGGAGGGGTACCCGTCACTTCCTGGTGCCTTATTATTTTTTAAATGATTAATTGCCTCCTCCAGTTCTTTTCCTGTGATATCCAAATTCATGATATTATTTTGTACCCTCCCTATTGCTGGCAGGTCTAGAGAGTCGAACAATGTTTTAATTGTTTCCTCCCCTGCTGCAGCTGGCTGTGAGTATAGTTTTTTGTAGTAGTTTTCGAATATCTTTTCTATCTTGTCTGGTTCAGATTCTAATGTGTTAGTCTTGGGGTCTCTGATTTTGTGGATTGCATTCTGCTGCAGTTTTTTCCTTATTCGTCTGGCTAACCGTTTTGATGCTCTGGGGCCGGCCTCATAATACGTTTGTTTCACAAATCTCAATTTCATTTCTACCTCATTCTCTAATATCTCATTAATTGTTTTCCTTATTTCTTTAATTTGATTAAGTAGTTCTGGATCATTAGAGTTTTTATGTTGCTGCTCTAAAGTTCTCAATTCTCCAATCTTATTTTGGTATAATTTGAGCCTCATTTTCTTCAGGTATAGAGAGTGGGGTAATTTGTGCCAAGGGGCAAGTATTGCCACCCCTGTTATCTAGAAAACCATAGAAGAAGTTGGTCATGTGACCACATATTTTTGAAGAGGCATCCATTTCAATCATCCTGCAAAGAAGGGAGACACATGGCTTGAGAGGTAAGCACATTTAAGTTAAAAAAACTATTTTTTGCCCTCCAAAGTAACATTTCTATGATCAAGGTTTTTTGATTGCTGTGTTTGAACAATATAGACAACTTTGAAAACAGTTCACACATGTGTTAGTGCTTTAGTAAGCCACAACATGAGTCTATACAGTTAGCATGATGCTAGCTCAAAAAAGCTGGGGGATGCATTTTTTTCAAAATGGTGGACTTGGGGTGATTTGTGCCAAAGGGCACAACTTAACCCAACTTATGATTATTTACTATATATTACTTTATTGTATTTTATTGTTATTGTACATTGTATTCTTACATTTGATCACTAAAACGATGTGACATTCTTAATTTTAGACCAAAATCCATCATGCCACGCAAATACAAAAGGAAGACAGACAGGGTTTCAACTCCTCTTGAGGAGTTGGAAAGAGCAGTGAAAGAGGTGCAACAGGGGAAGACCATACGTCAGGTTGGAAAGGAGATGAAGATCTGCAGGATGACCATAAAAAGATATATGGATAAGAAAAAAATAGGAGAAGTAACAAAGCCAGGCTATGAAAGAACAGCAGTCGCCAAACGAGTTTTCAATGAGAACATGGAGAAAGAGCTGGCTGACCATATTAAGACACTAGCAGCAATGTTTCATGGCATAGGTGTCATGAAATGCCGTGAACTGGCTTTTGAGTTCGCACAAAGAAATAGCATTGACATGCCTGCCAGCTGGACCAGAGACGAAAAAGCAGGTTAGATCAAGTATAGGCTATTGGATAGTTATTTGGAGCGGATAGCTTCAACTTATCTGAATGTAAACTGCAATGTGCTGATAAACTTTTAACCTTTTCTAGGACCTGATTGGTTCAACGCCTTTAAAGCACGCTACCATTTGGCATGCCGCGTTCCTGAAGCAACCTCTCTTGGAAGAGCTACTGCCTTTAATAAGCACAACGTGGGGGAGTTCTTTGATAACCTCTCTAAAGTGATGGACAGGTAACTTAATAATCATCTGGCTTTGACATGCTGATATGATCACATGAACACTCCGAGACCCCTCTCTCTCTCTCTCTCTCTCTCTCTCTCTCTCTCTCTCTCTCTCTCTCTCTCTCTCTCTCTCTCTCTCTCTCTCTCTCTCTCTCCCACCCACACCCTGACTAGGTAGCCTGGCAGCCTGGCGAGAGGGCACAGCATCTCTAGAGGGTCTTCTGTCCTCGGCAGCAGAGTTGACATTTACACACACAACCACATCCAAGTAGTGTTAAAACTGCTTTAAACGTCTCTGATCATCAGCACTACCTTTTATTTCATTTCAGGTACAGCTTCCCTCCACACATGATGTACAACATGGATGAAACTGGTGTGACGACAGTGCAGGTTGTCACAGAGAAAGGGAAGAAACAAGTGGGTTCAGTAACATCTGCTGAAAGAGGAGAGCTCGTCACTGTGGCCTGTGCAGTAAACGCCACTGGAAATGCAGTGCCACCCATGTTCATTTTCCCGCGTGTCCGCTTCAAGGACAGCCTCCTCAATGGATCACCAGCAGGTTCCATTGGTCATTGTACAAAGTCTGGATGGATGAATGAAGACGCCTTCCTCATCTTCCTGAAGCACTTCATCCGCCACACCAACTGCTCCACCGATCACCCAGTCCTGCTCATTCTGGACAACCATGAGTCTCACATCTCACTCAAGTCAGTGACAATTGCTAAAGAGAAGGGGGTCATTATGCTCACCCTGCCACCTCACACCGCTTGCAACCATTAGACAAGAATGTCTATGGACCACTCAAAACCTACTATAACCGAGCGATGGATGGGTGGATGCGATCACATCCTGGGCGAACCGTATCGATCTATGAGGTCTCGGAACTTGTGAAGCAAGCGTTCCTCTCTGCAATGTCACCAACAAACATAACCTCAGGTTTCAGAGCAACAGGCATATACCCTTTCAACAGGGACATCTTCCCGGAAGAAGACTATGCACCATCAATGGTGACAGACAGGGCAAATCCAGAAGATGAACCCAGTGCCACTGCTGACCTGCCTGGAGAAGAGCCCTCCACCAGTGCAGCTGCTCACCTGCCTGGACCATCTCATGACGAGCCAACACATGTCACAGGTATTTAAAAAAAAAGTCTGGTAGGCCAATAGTGGCGGTGCGCATAGTGGCATGGCTCAGGCTTACCCTCCACCTGACCACGTAATCTTGTTGTTCCCTGTGTTCAATGACAATAAAGTTCCTTTCCTTTCCTTGAAGCAGATCCAGACCCAGGAGAGCCACATGCCACTCTGACAAATACCGAGCACTTATCAAGTGACAAATCTGGTTCTTCTGCTCACTTGGGTTATGTGTCTCCAGAAGTCATTCTTCCCTTGCCAAAAGCCACAGAAAGAAAACAAAAATTGTAAGAAAGAAAGTGAAAACAAGAATCGTGACCGACACACCTGAGAAGATGGAGTTGGAGAAGGCTCACAAAGAAAAAGAAGATAAAAAGGCTGAACAGGAAAAGAAAAAGAATGAAAGAGAGAAGAAAAGGGCTCTGAAAGCTGCAAATCAAACCAAAACAAGAAGAACACAGCTGTGTACAGTAGCTCAGAAGAAAGCTCCACCACCAATGATGAGGCAGAAGATGGCCTGGAGAAGACACACACAGCAGAGAAAAGGAACGGGCTGAAAAGAAGAAAAGGAGTGGAAATAAGAAGGGGGCTCTGAAAGGGTCAAAACCAACCAAGCCCAAAAAGAAAGTGCTCTCCAGTAGCTCAGAAGAGAGTGACTTTCCGATTCCACTTAGCGATGCCACTCATTATGAGAGTTCAGATGTCCAGAGTGATGATGATGATGGTGACAAGGATCTGTCTGCTGGTGACTTTGTCATTGTGAAGTTTGCAGGTAAAAAATCCAAATACTATAACTATGTTGGATTGGTGGAGAATGTTGAAGGTGACGAGATCAGTGCAAAGTTTCTGAAGCAAAGTTGTAAGAGGTCTGTTGATGGAAAGCCCATCTTCACATTTAGAGAGAATGATGAAGGAGTCATCCCTAGAGGTGATGTGCTCAAGAAACTATCCACACTACAACAACTTGGTGGTACAGCCAGAAGGGAGTATAAATTCACATTCCCCTGCAGCATTGACAAGTGGGATGTTCAGTAGTAGGCCGAATCTGTGAAGAGATTCAGATGCAGATGATTAGGTGCTCATTTTGGAATTTTAATTTTGTTCTGAGTATGTGTTCATGTGGCGCTAGGCCTTGTTTAAGCAAATTGGCCACACCACAAAACTTGGTGGTACAGCCAGAAGGGAACAGAAGTTCATATTTCCCTGCAGCATTGGACAAGTAGGATGTTAGGTGTTCATAGGCCTTGTTATAGAAAAGTGGCCTTTGATCAATCAATCAATGTTTATTTATATAGCCCAATATCACAAATGTTACATTTGTCTCAGTGGTCTTCACAGTGTGTACAGAATATCAGTATGACAATACGACACCCTCTGTCCTTAGACCCTCACATCGTACAAGGAAAAACTTCCGAAGAAAACCCAGTTTAAAGGGAAAAAATGGGAGAAACCGAGGAGGGATCCCTCTCCCAGGATGGACAGACGTGCAATAGATGCCGTGTGTAAATTGAAAAGATAATACATTTGCAACATAGGTAGTCCAAATGTTTGGAAATGCATGTGTGTATAATAGGAAGATGAATCCACGAGGATATCCATCCAGGACCGATGATCCAGGACCACAGCCACGACTCAAGATCCAGCGCTCGCGATCCAGGACACAGGACCGCAGGATCATCCATGACTCCGGATCCCGGCGTATATAGACACCAAAAAGAAAGAAAAGTGGGGAAGCTGGGTTAATCGGAACATGAGAGTACACAGGTACAGACAGAGAGAAGGAAGAAGTAAGATGTCCCCCGACAAACTAAGCCTATATCAGCAAAACTAGGGGCTGAATCTAATCAGCCCTAACTATAAGCTTTATCAAAAAGGAAGGTCTTAAGCGCACTCTTAAAAACGGATAGGGTGTCTGCCGCCCGAACACAAACTGGAAGCTGATTCCACAAATGTGGAGCTTGATAAGAAAAGGCTCTGGCTCCCATTGTACTTTTAGAGACTCTAGGAACAACCAACAACCCTGCATTCTTGGAACGCAATGCCCTAATAGGACAGTAGGGTATAATGAGTTCTTTAAGGTAAGATGGCGCCTGCCCATTAAGGGCTTTGTAGGCAAGAAGAAGAATTTTAAATTATATCCTGTGTTCTATAGGGAGCCAGTGTAAGGCAGCCAGAACAGGAGTAATGTTGTCCCTTTTCCTAACTCTGGTTAGTACACGAGCTGCAGCATTTTGAATCAGCTGAAGCGACTTGACTGACTTCTTGGTACACCCTGATAATAAGGAGTTACAATAATCCAGCCTTGAAGTAACAAATGCATGGACTAGTTTCTCTGCATCGTTTTGAGGCAAGATATGCCTGATTTTTGCAATGTTACGTAGATGGAAGTAGGCGATCCTTGAAATTGATTTTATGTAGGCGTTAAAGGATAAATCCTGATCAAATATAACACCAAGATTCCTTACAGTCTCACTGGAGGCCAAATGAATGCCATCCATAGTTAGTATATCTTTAGATAATTTGTTTCGTAGATTCTTCGGGCCAAGTACAATAACTTCAGTTTTGGTCGTGTTTAACATCAAAAAGTTTAAGGTCATTCACGTTTTTAAGTCCTTAAGGCAGTCTTGAATTTTATTTAGATGATTAATGTCATCAGGCTTGATTGATAAATATAGTTTGATGTTGTTAAAACTTTAAATAAACATTAAATAAATAATTTTGTATTGAATTTGTCTTGCTTTTATATAGCAATATTGTTTGTGAGATTAAAATGATCTGTTTTACTTCAATTATCAATGGCACAATTTACCCCAGTGTATTGTCTCTAATGGCACAACTTCCCCCGCACCGGGGGCAAGTTGTGCCACAAAACCACTTTTTTTTCTAAAGCTATATTTCTCAAACAGTTTATTTAAGATCCGAAGTGATTGTTCCCAGGGATGCATAACATCCTAAACTATATGTACATATTTTAGTTGGAGGCATTACTGTAATCCCCTTGCTTTAAAGGCACTTTAAGTAAAAATTGGCACTACTTACCCCACTCTCCCCTACCGTTCTTGAAATTAGCTCCCCACGCATGACTGCTTTTAAAGCATCCCAGACGATGGTTGGGCCGACCTCCCCATTATCATTCTCTTCATTGTATATGTTAATTCGCTTTTTGACCGCCTCAACAAATTCTGGATCGTTCAAGATACCAACATTAAGTCGCCAATTTGTCTGTCTTGTCTGCTTATTTAAGTTCAACGTCAGGTATAAAGTGCTGTGGTCTGATAAATCTGCAACTCCTATTCTGCATTCCTTTGCTCTGAATCGGTCCCCTGCATTAATGAAAAAATAATCTATTCTGGTATAGACTAAATAGGGAGCTGAGTAGAAAGTGTAATCCTTTTCTAATGGATGTAGTTCTCTCCAAATGTCTACTATTCCCAATTCTGCCAATGCAGTACGTATATATTTGGACAATTTTTTTTTACTATTTTTCCTAGAGCTAGTTGAATCCAGGTTGTGATTCATTGTAATGTTAAAATCCCCCCCACATATTAATATACCTTCCGATTCCTGGGCTATAAGCTCAAATAGATTCCTGTAAAAATATTTTTTGCTTTCAGGAGGGGCGTAGACATTAACTAATGTGGTCAATTCACAAGTATATATCTCCCTTATTTATCTCGTATTTCCTTAAGAAGCTCAAACTTTGTTGTATTTCATAGTAGAATGGATACTCCTCGCCTACTACCACCTTTATATGAACTGTAAAATGTATTTTTAAATCCCATCTTTTTAAGTTTTTCATGCTCTTGCTCTGTAATATCTGTTTCTTGTAGGTAGTTAACCTGTGTTTTTTCCTTTTTTAGTTTAGCTATAACCTTCGCCCTTTTTTCTGGATTGTTTAACCCGTTTACATTAAGGGACACAATTTTCAGATCTTTAAATATTATCTTGACCCTTCTTTGAGGTTACCTTTATCCTTCTGACACTAGTAAAAACATAAAAAACACAAAAAACTAATGAAACATCATCACACAACTGAACCCAAAAAAGAGAAGACCTCCAAACATGGGGAAATAGTCCATTCCCCAAATCCCCGGTGGAGGGGGAGTCCTCATCGTTGACGGGGGCCCCTCCCTAGACCTGTACCTCCGTTGTGAGGTTCCATAATGTCTAGACATGTCCAACTCAAAACACTCGACCTCTCCCAGTCGTTGTCTATAAATGTTTAGTGATTTTAAGAAACCTGTATATAACTATGTAATCCTACACATTCCCATTCAGGACTTTTAATGTTATCTCAGGTCTTTTAGTTCAGTGAATCAGAAAAAGTCTCCCTTGAGACATCCGTTATGTTTTCCACCCGCAGCTCACCTGAATTTGTCCTCTTTGATCCGTGATTTTCCGCCCTTCTTTCAGTAAAACTTTTTAGGACTTCCACTGATAACTTTGCAGCTTTTCTCTTGTGCGGTCAGCTGTGCCGGAGTCGGGGCCGCGCCCTCTGCCCGCCACTCGTTTCCACTCCGCGGGTCCTCGCGGCCACGCCGGTTCCGTATCCTCGCCGGGCACGTCCACCGTGTGTCCTCTTTCCTTCATGTCCTGCGCGGCTTCCCTGGCATTATCATAGGTCTTCACTCCTGTGTTCCAGTGGATCCGTATTTTTGTGAGCGGCGTCTGGAAACGGATTCCCTTTTCCTTCAGCATTTTTTGAATGCCTGAATATGCACGTCGCTTCTGGACCACAGCTGTAGGATAGTCGTGGTCGAAAAATATTTGTTTGCCCCCTGCGTGTATATTTTTCTGCCAAGCCTTCTTTAAAACCATCTCTTTTATTTCGAACTGGAGGAAATTCACCACGATTAATCTGGGAGTAGAGCCTTTGCTCGGTTTTTGGGCAAGTGCTCTATGAGCGCACTGGATCTGGAGCCGAGTTTCTTAGGGTATTTCGAGTTCGGTTTTCAGAAGTGACTCCATGTATTTGGCTGTGGAGCTCCCCTCCGTGCCCTCCGGTAAGCAAAACACTCGGATGTTATTTCTCCTCGATCTCCCCTCGAGATCAGTCAATTTTCCTTGCATCAATCAAGTCTGCTCCATCATCACCGACATCACTTCATTCACCTCCGTCTTCCACTCTTCCACATCTGATATGCGATCCTGCGCCTCGGCTATGCTCACCCGTTGCGCCTGCAGCTCTTTGTTGTTCTCCGTAAGTTTACGGTCGAGTTCTTGTCGCAGATCAGTGATGTCCTCCCTCAGCTCCTTCTTTATTTCGTCTTTGAATGTGGATAGTTCTTGTCGTAGTTCGAGTTTAAGGTCTTTAATTTCTTTGCTAATGGCGGCAAAGCCTGCCCGCAGTGCATCTGAGCCGTCGTGTTCGCTAGCATGGTGTTCGCTAGCCTCGTGCTCCGGGGTTTCATATATTGTAGATTGATTTTTCACTTTGCCTGGTCCTTTACGATTTTTACTGTTCCTCCGTGTTTTTACCCCACTCATTCCTTACTTTAAACGTTGAGTTATTTGCATTTAGTGGGATAATTTTCCCGACCTGGGAGAGCCTCTCAATCACACAACCAGTCTCTCTGCCATCTTGTGGAAGTTCCTATTAAGATCTGTTTTAATAACAAAAAATATAGTTTGAGAGTACTGGGAGATCACATAAAGGAGTTGTAAAACATTGATTGATGACATTATATAAAATTATCAATTAAAGGCAGAAAGCCCTTATAATAATCTTTGAGAAAAAATTACGTGTAACCACATAACTGAACTTCAAATATTTTCCCTGTGCGAATACATGTGCAAATAGTTGGCTTTGTTGTGTTTTAACGTCCAAACTGCCACATGTGGAGCAGGAACGTACGTGTACGGACAAAACATTTGAAGTTGTCAAAGTGAAATGATGGAAGGACTACGAGACCCTGCTGCCAGCGGTTGACTGCTGGTGAAGAGAAACGATTTACCCTCCAACCTCCATGACCAACACTGTGTGTATCTGTGAAGTTTTAATAACCTGCCTTTGTTTTGATGGAGAAGCCTGTGCATGCTGTTGCGGTCAACCTGCAGCCTTCAGGAAATGTGTATTCATACTTGACTCACAGGATAATATGTTTTTGAGGTGAATAAAAGCTTCCTTTGCATGACATATTGCAAACAACCCTTAATTCGTATTTAATGGCTGCTGGTAAGGTACGTTAATGACATACATTATAGTTTTTCTGACGATTATTTCTGGTCCAAAACAGCACCTGTTATTTCCCTTTAAACTTATCTTATAAACTTAACATTTTTAGCGTTCTTTAGCTTTGAGACCCAGGAAAGGCGTGCAGTGAAGCAGTTTTCTAACTTAGATAAAACTACTATTTTTCTTTACGGTATGCATGCAGACCCTTTTATGGTCGTTCAGCTAATGGTTTGTTGGACTTTTATCCCCTGCCGGGCATACTTCAGTGAGTTGTTTATATGGTTTTTCAGTTCACTCCTCTATAAAACATATTTTTCCCATTATCGGATGGCATTCCTGTTTTGTGTTTTTGTCTTTTTAAATAATGGGAGATGAACAGCTGTGCCTACCAAGATTGTGTTTCTTTACCTAAATCGTTTTTATCTATATGTTCCTACTCTGTTTCTTCTGTTGCTGTAACTCCATTTAACAATACTTATATATATATATAAGTATATATTAGGGCAAGTTAACGCGTTAATAACGCAAAAAAAATTGGTTATGGTATGGGCAGGCATATGTAATGGACGACGAACCACAGGCCACTCTCGATTCCACAAACATTACCCTAACCCTACCCCTACCCCTCACAGCAGATACTGCCTGGTTTTCGGACCCCCCCAGACCCCCCAATAAAGCAAAATTGCACGTTTCAGAGTGGCCTTTTATTGTGGCCATTCTAAGGCATACCTGTGCAATAATCATGCTGTCTAATCAGCATCTTGATATGCCACACCTGTGAGGCTCACTATTACAGATTTTTTCAGGTTTTTGAACAATATTTGAGATAAAAGGTTATTTTGTGTATATAGAAAATGTTTTCGATCGTTGAGTTCATCTCATAAAAAATGGGAGCAAAAACAAAAGTGTTGCGTTTATATTTTTGTTCAGTGTAGCTCCGACGATCCATCACACACACACACACACACCATTTGTATTGTATTATTGTATGAGAGGTTCCAGGCACGCACGCACACACACACACAATTTGTATTGTATTATTGTATGAGAGGTTCCAGGTTGAATTGAGGCGAATATTTGTAATGTTCAAAGGTTGTTCTGTTTAATATTCATGAGAATATTTGTCATTGTCCAAATCATAATAAACTTAGCATAAAGCATATTTGTCCACTCATATGTTGATAAGAGTATTAAAAACTTGAAAAATATTCCTCTAAGGTACATTTAGAACAGATCAAAAATGTGCGATAGATTTGCGATTAATCGCGATTAACTATGGACAATAATGCGATTAATCGCGATTAAATATTTTAATCGACTGACAGCCCTAATATATATATATATATACAAATGTTCGTAGAAAGCTGCACTCAACTTTCTGAGTATCTTTCATAACTGGACCTCGGTTCTTTCCTCTTAGCTAACATTTAAGCTAACTGGTTGCTCTCGCTACAATAGCCGCTCCGGGTCAAAAATGGGAAAGCAGACGAAACTTCAATGGTGGTATTAATAAACGGACAGCATTAATATATACCCACATATTGCACGTCTGTCCGTCCTGGGAGAGGGATCCCTCCTCTGTTGCTCTCCCTGAGGTTTCTCCCATTTTTCCCCCTTAAACTGTGGGTTTTCTCTGGAAGTTTTTCCTTGTACGATGTGAGGGTCTAAGGATAGAGTGTTTCGTTTTTCTCATACTGATATTCTGAACAATCTGTGCTTTTGTATTTGCTGTAAAGTGTCTCGACTGTAGGCTATTTTTATTATATGTACAGCACTTTGGATCGACCAAAAATCATTTATAAATGTGCTATATAAATAAAACTTGATTTTATTTGATTTGATAAAGGGGACCTATCATACAAAATGTACTTTTTGATGTCTTTTACGCATAAAGTCAGAAAATAAAACCCTCTCTCTTTTCCTCCGTACCCAAATCTCTAAAAAAGGGGGTACAACGGAGCTAATCCAGATTTGCGGCCGATATGACGTAATATCGGCGGCGGACCCACAGCACTATCAGAAACGTTGCTATCAGAAACAATGCCCTACTGTTTTGGACTTAATATGGTCGGTGTTTACATTAGCATCGATAACGCTCAGAGAGCTAACCTGTACTGGAGAAAGCATGTGTGTGAAAAAGCAGGAAATAAAAAGGAACTTACCTTGTGGCAAGAGAGAAAGCCTTTGAGCTCCATAGTAGGGCTGCTCAATTAATCGTATTGTAATCGCAATTACGATTATGGCTTGCAACGATTACGAAAACAACGTAATCAAAATAAAACGATAATTTTTTTAATATTATTATTACTTTTTTTTTTCTAATTACATTTTTTTGTATTGGTTTTTCAGTTGAATCATACTTACAGTTCAGGGTAATCAACTGTTAAAAACATACTGTTCACATTTTTTTCTCCAATAATTGATGGTTTCAAAGTAAATGGTAATCGGGATATCAATGATTGACCCAAATAATCGAGATTATGATGTTTGCCAGAATCGTTTAGCCCTACTCCATACTATTTCAGAAACAATCCTTGATCTAATAATCCTTGCCTTTCATCAACGCAGCATTTTAGACAGTATCTGCCAGGTCCCACAAAAAAAGCTTAATTTTTTGTATCAATCAATGTTTATTTATATAGCCCAATATCACAAATGTTACATTTGTCTCAGTGGACTATCACAGTTTGTACAGAATATCAGTATGACAATATGACACCCTCTGTCCTGAAGGATAAAGATAGGCAATAAAACATTGAGCAACGGCAGGATTACACCACAAGAGAGCAGCGAAGGTGGGGGCTCCCGCTAGGAACAGTATATAAGCAGGATGTATTCAGTACTCGAGGCTCTCTTCACACTGGGATCTTACACTGACGAGCATGTCACGGTGAGAACTCAAGAAGGAGTCCAAGGCGCAGGCGCTTTGTGGTATAGTATCAGATTGATATATCTTTGTTGAACTGTGTAATAAAAGTGCTTATTTGAAGAAACAATCCATTGGAGTGCAACGTCTAGTTTTGTACAGCTAACAGAGAATAGTGTCTAGGACACAATTCCTTTTCCCTCAGAACTAAGAACGGTCATCGGCAGATCCGGACAGCGACCCCGCTCTGGCCATATCCAAACGATCTGCGCGGAGGACGGACCTGGTCCGGTAGACTCCAACAGCTTGGTGACCCCGACGTGATGGTCTAGAGTGGGTAGTCTGGACACCGATGACCTTCTGAGAGGACACCAATAAATTGATGGTTTCAAAGTAAATGGATAATCGTGATATCAATGATTGACCCAAATAATCGAGATTATGATGTTTGCCAGAATCGTTTAGCCCTACTCCATACTATTTCAGAAACAATCCTTGATCTAATAATCCTTGCCTTTCATCACCGCAGCATTTTAGACAGTATCTGCCAGGTCCCGCAAAAAAAAGCTTAATTTTTTGTATCAATCAATGTTTATTTATATAGCCCAATATCACAAATGTTACATTTGTCTCAGTGGACTATCACAGTTTGTACAGAATATCAGTATGACAATATGACACCCTCTGTCCTGAAGGATAAAGATAAGGCAATAAAACATTGAGCTGTCTGAGTGGAAAAGTACTGTGTTAAAGTCCAACAACTGAGAAGCCTCAGTGGAAATATACTGTGTAAATACTGTGTGCAACAAAAACGCGGGGTCAACCAGATTAAGAACAGAGGCATCCTGTTATGTCCAAACTGATAAGCCACAAGGTTGCAGAACTCATTATTCGCACACTAAATCACCCACCAAGCAGGCGCAACAGTTCACAAGGGCAGTCTTGTGAGTGAAACCAGATAAGAAGTGAGTGAAAGCAAATAAGGAAGTAACAAAAGCGCGCCAAAGGCTAACCTAAGAGTTGCTAGGGTAGCAACAGCAGATTACACCACAAGAGAGCAGCGAAGGTGGGGGCTCCGCTAGGAACAGTATATAAGCAGGATGTATTCAGTACTCGAGGCTCTCTTCAACTGGGATCTTACACTGACGAGCATGTCACGGTGAGAACTCAAGAAGGAGTCCAAGGCGCAGGCGCTTTGTGGTATAGTATCAGATTGATATATCTTTGTTGAACTGTGTAATAAAGTGCTTATTTGAAGAAACAATCCATTGGAGTGCAACGTCTAGTTTTGTACAGCTAACAGAGAATAGTGTCTAGGACACAATTCCTTTTCCCTCAGAACTAAGAACGGTCATCGGCAGATCCGGACAGCGACCCCGCTCTGGCCATATCCAAACGATCTGCGCGGAGGACGGACCTGGTCCGGTAGACTCCAACAGCTTGGTGACCCCGACGTGATGGTCTAGAGTGGGTAGTCTGGACACCGATGACCTTCTGAGAGGACACCAAAAAACATTGAGTTTACGGCTTTTACGAGAAACCATCTCACACAATCAAAAACCCGGGTAATTCAGAATCAAGGAGTAAGCAATCTGCCTGGTACCACAAATAGATGTGTTTTGAAAGACTACTAAATTTTAGGATTGTGTGAGAATGGGCAGAAATAATTGTCCCAGCTAAAAAGTAAAGATAAAACGTAAATAAAATTGTGTGCACTAAATAGATCAACAAGGGCATAAACAAATCTGTGGTGAAGAAGCGGGTGAAACCCGTAATTTATGAGGATCCCGCCGCGGTCCAAAGGGAAGGTGTAAAACGGTCGCCGTACCAGTAACCTAGTACAGTGTAAAACTAGGTGAGGCCCTAGTATCTAACGGAAGGTGTAAAACTGGTCCGCCGTACCAGTAACCATAGTACAGTGTAAAACTAGGTGAGGCCCTAGTATCTAAGGGAAGGTGTAAAACTGGTCGCCGTAGCAGTAGCCATAGCACAGTGTAAAACTAGGTGAGGCCCTAGTATCTAAGAAAAGGTAGAAGACTAGCAAAAGACGCTAGCAACCAGAGAATCTAATAAAGAAAGATAAGGAAAAGTAGAAAATGGAAGGCGAATTTGCGAGAGAAGAAGCACTAGGCTTCAAAATCCCAGATGTACGTCGCGAGGTTTGGAAAGAATGGGTGAAAGAAGGACAAAAGGAAGTTGAGAAAAAGGATCACAAAAAAATGGGAAAAAGGGGGTAGCAAAATTGTACCGAAAATTGACAGATAATGGCATACTGACAGCACACAGACAAAGAACTAAGGATAAAAAAGGAGAGTTGTTAGGAGGAAAGGATACAAAGGGAATGTTCAAGAAAGCCACAGAGGGGCTTGAGGAGGAACTTTTCCGCCATAAAAGTATAGACCCGGGAAGATGGTCTTTAAAAAAGAAAGCACACCAAGACGAACAAGAAAAACTATAACAACTAATTAGGACCTCATATGCCATGGTCTCAGCCGCTTGCCGCCTGGAAGAAACAAATAAAACCACCCCGGCCACACAAGCCCCCCTAGTAGCCGCGCCAGTAACAGCACCGGCAGTAAAAACCCCCGCAGTAGCAGAACCCCCAAAACCAGCAGAACCCATAATCAACCAAGAGAAACACACGGCCGCCACCGCCCCAGCTCTCCTGTACCCCGAGCTCCCTAGAGAACAGCATGAGGTGCCACCCCCGTATAGCCCAGCCAACCCCTTCATCCAGGCAATGCTGCACCCTATGAGGGCTGAACCCACCGGCGGGTATTACCAGATAGAGGGAAAAGTCTTATTAAACCAAACATCCCCACCTTTGACCAGAGCAGGGGTACAAGGACCGTCCCAGATAGGAGATACCAAGATACCCCATACCCTAAACAGAACTAGCAAAGGCGATGGAAGAAAACAGGAATGACATGGTTGGAGGCACTACCTCTCGCCCTATTGGCTATCAGGAGTTCCATTTGCAGGACCACTGGATTCACTCCATATGAAATGACTCATGGGCACCAGTTTCCAGGCCCAGGGGCGGGAGCCACGGTTTCAAAGGAACTGTATGACAAAGTGGGGCTCCAGGCCTACTATAAACAACTAAAATGCCTCGTTGCAGAGTTCGCAGACGAATCCACAGCAGCCAGAGCCAAAGGACACACAGAGGAAGCTGAGGGCAGCAGGGACGCTGAATACGTCCGCCTGAAGACGATCAAACCCAAGTGGTGTGCTCCAAGGTTCTCTGAACCACTCAAGGTAACCCAGTGAACAGATCATGCAGTCAGAGTAG
Organism: Pseudochaenichthys georgianus; assembly: GCF_902827115.2. Taxonomy (NCBI): domain Eukaryota; kingdom Metazoa; phylum Chordata; class Actinopteri; order Perciformes; family Channichthyidae; genus Pseudochaenichthys; species Pseudochaenichthys georgianus. The sequence continues at coordinate 36,165,434 of NC_047507.1, read as the reverse complement.
ACGGAAAAGGAGACACGTGGTACCACTGGAGCAGGTGTGTGGAAGCACCAGCACCTACCAGGACCCTCGCTGACACCATCCAGGACCTAGGCCAACTGAACATCAGGCAAACAACCGAAGCCCCCCAACCCCCAAGTGTGGACATCGACTCCACTTCCGAGGAGGAGGAGGAGACAACAGGAGAACCAACGGCAGCCCAGGAGATAACAGCCGGCGAGGAGGCACAACAAGGGACCGCTCCCCCAAAGTAGGCGGTACACCACACGCATCACATACACACACCACACAAGAGACACTCACCTACACTGATACACCAAAGAACTTTTACAAGAAAAACAAAGATGAAGAAGAACTCAGGACCTAACCAACACCTCTATTGCTTGGCCTTAACACTTTGTTTTTTCATCATTGTTGGAATAATCATTATCATAGTGGGTGAAAGGGGGAGGCAAATCATTGACCAAAGTAATAATCCAAATTCCCCACAAAATAAAACTACACAAGATACCTTTTCTCCTCCAAAAAACAGCCTAACTAGACACGTCCGCAATGTGGCCGGCACAGTAGATACGGCAAATTTCACCCAATGTAACCAGAAAGATGCATTAAGACACATCTCGCTGACACTTTGCCTACCCTCGGACTCAAGCACCACTACCCTCATCCCGTACACCAGTTTGTCAAACGAACGCAACCAAAAAGGAGGGTCGTGGGGAAACAAATACCAATGGTACATGACGCTAGACTTTTGGTTCGGAAAAGGCGATCCCAATGAAAGATCAATCTGGTATCGACGGTAAATGGGACGAATGGATGTCAGTGTTCGGTAAATACAAAACCCTGATCACCTCAGTATTGGTATCAATGGCTGTGTTTGCAGCAATTTTGACCTTGTGCGGGTGCTGCTGCATCCCATGTATCCGCTCAATGGTGGACAAAATAATTAGTACCGCCATAGCACCTTCTACTCCCCTGGGCCAACAACTCGCCTTGCTATCCTTAGAAAACAACCCAGACATTGAAGAAGGCGAAGAAGAAGCGGCAGCAATGGACACTTTCCCGACAGCACCACCAGTACCACCGTATGGCAGAATGTGGGAAAGAGAGACAGAAGCCTAAAACAGCTGTCATAAATGTACATAAACAATAGCGTTGTTTTGTTGCCCCAATCATTAGAATGGGGCAAAAGGGGGATTGAAGGATAAAGATAAGGCAATAAAACATTGAGCTGTCTGAGTGGAAAAGTACTGTGTTAAAGTCCAACTGCTGAGAAGCCTCAGTGGAAATATACTGTGTAAATACTGTGTGCAACAAAAACGCGGGGTCAACCAGATTAAGAACAGAGGCATCCTGTTATGTCCAAACTGATAAGCCACAAGGTTGCAGAACTCATTATTCTCACACTAAATCACCCACCAAGCAGGCGCAACAGTTCACAAGGGCAGTCTTGTGAGTGAAACCAGATAAGGAAGTGAGTGAAAGCAAATAAGGAAGTAACAGAAGCGCGCCGAAGGCTAACCTAAGAGTTGCTAGGGTAGCAACGACAGATTACACCACAACAGAGCAGCGAAGGTGGGGGCTCCGCTAGGAACAGTATATAAGCAGGATGTATTCAGTACTCGAGGCTCTCTTCAACTGGGATCTTACACTGACGAGCATGTCACGGTGAGAACTCAAGAAGGAGTCCAAGGCGCAGGCGCTTTGTGGTATAGTATCAGATTGATATATCTTTGTTGAACTGTGTAATAAAGTGCTTATTTGAAGAAACAATCCATTGGAGTGCAACGTCTAGTTTTGTACAGCTAACAGAGAATAGTGTCTAGGACACCATTCCTTTTCCCTCAGAACTAAGAACGGTCATCGGCAGATCCGGACAGCGACAGATCCGGACAGCGACCCCGCTCTGGCCATATCCAAACGATCTGCGCGGAGGACGGACCTGGTCCGGTAGACTCCAACAGTCCTTAGACCATCACATCGTACAAGGAAAAACTTCCGGAGAAAACCCCACAGTTTAAAGGGGGACATGGGAGAAACCTCAGGGAAAGCAACAGAGGAGCGATCCCTCTCCCAGGACGGACAGACGTGCAATAGATGCCGTGTGTAAATTGAAAAGATAATACATTTGCAACATAGGTAGTCCAAATGTTTGGAAATGCATGTGTGTATAATAGGAAGATGAATCCACCAGGATATCCATCCAGGACTTATGATCCAGGACCACAGCCACGACTCAAGATCCAGGGCTCGCGATCCAGGACACAGGACCGCAGGATCATCCATGTCTCCGGATCCCGGCGTATATAGACACCAAAAAGAAAGACATTTGGGGAAGCTGGGTTAATCGGAACATGAGAGTACACAGGTATAGACAGAGAGAAGGAAGAAGTAAGATGTCCCCCGACAAACTAAGCCTATATCAGCAAAACTAGGGGCTGAATCTAATCAGCCCTAACTATAAGCTTTATCAAAAAGGAAGGTCTTAAGCGCACTCTTAAAAACAGACAGGGTGTCTGCCGCCCGAACACAAACTGGAAGCTGATTCCACAAATGTGGAGCTTGATAAGAAAAGGCTCTGGCTCCCATTGTACTTTTAGAGACTCTAGGAACAACCAACAACCCCGCATTCTTGGAACGCAATGCCCTAGTAGGACAGTAGGGTATAATGAGTTCTTTAAGGTAAGATGGCGCCTGCCCATTAAGGGCTTTGTAGGCGAGAAGAAGAATTTTAAATTCTATCCTGTGTTCTATAGGGAGCCAGTGTAAGGCAGCCAGAACAGGAGTAATGTTGTCCCTTTTCCTAACTCTGGTTAGTACACGAGCTGCAGCATTTTGAATCAGCTGAAGCGACTTGACTGACTTCTTGGTACACCCTGATAATAAGGAGTTACAATAATGCAGCCTTGAAGTAACAAATGCATGGACTAGTTTCTCTGCATCGTTTTGAGGCAAGATATGCCTGATTTTTGCAATGTTACTTAGATGGAAGTAGGCGGTCCTTGAAATTGATTTTATGTGGGCATTAAAGGATAAATCCTGATAAAATATAACACCAATATTCCTTACAGTCTCACTGGAGGCCAAATGAATGCCATCCATAGGTAGTATATCTTTAGATAATTTGTTTCGTAGATTCTTCGGGCCAAGTACAATAACTTCAGTTTTGGTCGTTTTTAACATCAATCAATCAATCAATCAATGTTTATTTATATAACCCAATATCACAAATGTTACATTTGTCTCAGTGGTCTTCACAGTGTGTACAGAATATCAGTATGACAATATGACACCATCTGTCCTTAGACCCTCACATCGTACAAGGAACAACTTCCGGAGAAAAACCACAGTTTAAAGGGAAAAATGGGAGAAACCTCAGGGAGAGCAACAGAGGAGGGATCCCTCTCCCAGGACGGACAGACGTGCAATAGATGCCGTGTGTAAATTGAAAAGATAATACATTTGCAACATGCCGAGAGATGGGAGTCGGAGGCGGGGTATCAAAGGTACAAGCTAGACTTTTATATAGTATCTCAAAACACATGTAAACAGCTTCATGCCCGGGAAGCGAAGACCGGCGGAGACAGGAAGTCCGGCTCTCTAAAATGTCCGTGCAGGACAATACCCTAACCCATAGATCCGTGGGTGAATAATGTCAATCACCACAATGGATACATTATTTTCCCCTGTGCAATTCTCCATTTACTCAACAATAACACAACAATTATCCTTGTGTTTATTTATTTGTTTGATTAATAAACACAAGTTGGAGTCCGTCAGGACCGAGGGTCGGAGCAGCTCATTTGCTTTACAGAATATTACACCCGGAAGTAAGTATTCTCTCCGCTTCGCTTGACAAACCCTGTGATAGTCCTCAAGCTCTGTGATTGGAGAGTGTGCAGAGCGTCGAACAGCACTTGCAATGGGATGGAACCACGGCAGACTGTCCAAAACTGGATTTGAACACCCCACCCCATAGTTGTGTAGGCCTATATGATATGTCAATAAACCTTAGGAAATCTTGAAAGGGATGTGCAAAATAGTCATTATATACAGTCTTTACTTAACTATTAGTAGAGAATAACGAGTAATAAACATACTTTATAGGGATTCTATTAATATCTAATAATAAAAATAATTAAATTCAATAACATGCTTTAACCACTAGGTGTCCCTTTATATCAGCTGTGCACCTTTATGGTGTAAATGCAGCCTATCTACCAATTGGATCAAATATAAAAGTCCGCCGAATTAGTGTTGATACTGCAAGGAGACGCATTGTGTGAAAAGAAATGTAAGATGTTGTTTAATTGTTGATATATTTATGATCCACGTCACGTTTTCAGTTCCTCATGTTTGTCTAGAAGTCTTCTCATCAGGGCTCTATAAATACCGAACTACGGCAGATATGTAATATTTAATGCAGCCGAACCGTGTATTACAATGCCGTTATGTGATGACTTTCAAAGAGAAAAGCAAGTACACTCGGAATAAAGTGTTTTCGGTCTGTTTCCGGTATTTGTTAATGACGATGTGCTGTGAGACTGGAATTGTACAGGGGAAAAACGTTTCTGCACCATTTTAGATGCGGATTTTGTTAAACTAATACGTTTGCGCTGTGGACCAACACTATACTTTGACGGGGAAGGGGGTAGCAATGAAGATAACACCATTAAACAGTTACACAACATAACAGAAATAATATCGATAGCAGCGTCCCTAGCAACCACCTTGGTAACAATGAAAACGTTGTATAGACACCATTTCCTGAAGTAATCTTCGTAATAACTAGCAAACTAAAGATCATGTACATACACTGCACACATAATCTGAAATAACAACTCATATTTCTCGCATCAAATGACATCAAAACGCATTTTAATGGCCAAAGTAACTTTAAATAGGCATTTTACACCGAGAATAAAACGAAGTTCGGCCATGTTTTTTTTTTCTGCAGGGAGAAATGTGAAGATCACGTGACATAGACGCCAGCCATTGGAATGAATGGTGAAAAAAAAACGTAGGGATCTTACAATTTCAGAGGCGTTTTCGTAGAAATACTACGTCCTACGTTGTGGACCAACGTAGTTATTACACGTTTTTTTGTGAGACTGGGTTGGAATACCAGAAAACCAGTACACTACCTGCCTACACAGTTGCCAAATCAAATGGATCACCTTGATAACATTAGAAAAAAGGAAATCATTTGTAATATGTTCGGAACAACAGACTATTAAAGTAAGATTGAAGTCCTGAAACCAAGCAGACAGAGGCAGCCAACTCCAAATACCCATAAAAGATCTCCTGACTTAATGTATCTCTTTTTATTATTTTATCACAGGCCACAGTTTACTCTGTCCAACCCTTAAAAAGGCTGTGGCTGCAAAACATCTACATAAAAATAACAACCAGGCTTAATGTGGAAGCTATAAAGTCACAAGAGGGATTCAATTATTGTTAAATGTGTAGGGAGGGAAACAAATGAAAACCTTGTATCTCAATAGAGTCTACTCTGTGAATCTAAGCTAAAGGGGAGACAATGTAGAGTCAAATAAAAATATATTTAGCATGTGGTATGTAAACATAAAAATGACCAATATTACAGTTATAGTGTATTGAATTTGTTCTTTTGGCGAAAGTAGATCCTAAACTGCCAAAATATTAATATGTCAGGGTTTGTTTCCCTGTTACCCTTATTTGATTCCAATAAAATACAAATAAAAAGCTCAAACATCCTAAAGACATCACTTTTTGTTGTAAAACTGACATAAAACCATGATGGTGCAATCCAGGCACATTTTATGTGTACAGTAAATACAATTCTGAAGTTCCCATAATTAATGGATAATGTTTCTACTGTAGCCTACTGGCAAACCACTTTCAGCTGTTACTCTTATCCTCATCAAATGACAAGGAGAAGCAGGATTTAGTGTCTTGCTCAAAGGAACTTCAGAGATGGGTCCATTAGATCAGTGGTTCTCAAACTTTTTTCAATAATGTACCCCCTATGAAAAAAAAATGCAGCCAAGTACCCCCTGATCAGCGCAAAAACTATTTGTTAGGGGAAAAAGTACTATATAAAGAGGTACAGTACGGCGCTGCACCATCAGTGTCTGATTTATTAAAATAACAACCTTGTAACTGAGAAACACTTAATTGCTACATTTCAAATGTTTACAATCCATCACTAAATTCATGGCAAACCAATTTCAGCATCATGCAATAACACAGAGACGACATTAGTTGCATTTCACTGATCTTTTTAATAAGTTCTACTTACAATGTAGTGAGAAACATGTGCTTCACTGAGGATCTTTGTCATTCTGACAGGGAGGCAAACTGCCGTTATTACATTTCACATTTTGAAATATGTGTAACTCTGTTAATATAAAACTCACACTGCTCAAACTTCCTTACTTTTCCTAAAATTGGTTTATTTATTTTGGGGCGTGGGGAATGAAGAGAGAAAAATATATGAGCATTTTATGAGAATTTGATTTTGACCCCTCATATAAACAAATGCATAATTCTGCGCTATACTTTGCGGCCACACGCCGTTGCCAAGCAACGCTTATTGTTTAGGTCCTTTGATAAGCAGGCGGTCATATAATTAGCTAGAACTAGCTAGATCTGATAGATTTGGACATAAACGCGAGTGAAGACCGGACGTGAGAGAGAGATCAGAGATCAGATCAGCTTCTGCTGACGGAGAACACGCAGCTCTTCCGGACCACAGTGACGGACAGTTGAGTGGAGCTAAATACACTAAGAGTTAGAACTAACACACTTAGCTAGCTTATCTACTCTGGAACTAGCTATACTAGTTATAAATATGTGTATTCGTTACTGTCGGGTCACTTATTACAGGTTCAGCGAGCTGCACGAGACAGACCGGCTGTCAGGAGAGAGAGAGGAAAAGAGAGCACCCCGTCTATTTTTCCCATTGTATTATCCAGAATTGCTGTAAACTTTTCAATAAAGTAGTTCATCTACGAAAGTAGTTTGTTTAAATGTATTACTTATGTTTCTTTTTCATGGACATAAAATAAATCTCACGTACCCCCTGCAGTACTCCAACGTACCCCTAGGGGTCCACGTACCCCCATTTGAGAACCACTGCATTAGATGCTGCAATGATTAAACCTGTGACCTTTCTTTTATGAGGTTTTACTTAACTGTTAGGCCACCCTGACTGCGGGAAAAAACCCTCCTGTTTCAGAGGTATGAGGTTGCCATTCAACAACGATGTGTGATTCTAATTCTTCAGACATGTGGCCATGCTGCTCTTTTAAAGGATACTCTTAGTTCAATAGGTCTCCTACAAAACATTTACATGATTTCCTGTGAAAACTTGTAAAGGCATCTGCTGAGTTCATAAAAAACATTATAAAGACATTTGTGAAAGAGACATTGGGGGTTACTCAAAGCTATTTTGTTTTTCCGAGTGTTACAAAACTAAAAATGTCTCCTTTAAATCACACTGCATCTTTGATCTGGTAACGAAGAGTGCAGCGAGTCAGTCAGCAACATATTTCACGACATTAAACAAAGTTGTTCTAAAATGGAGAAACAGAACAAACAATTGAGCAAAACATGCAACTACATTTGTGAGTCAAGGTCAAACCACAACACTCTAACCACATGGAGCTCATCCACTGGATTATTCCCATGTATTGAAATAAAATGGGGACTTTAGATTCGGTCATTGATTGGATCGTTTTTAATGAGTTTTAAGTTTAAAGAAAATCCTACAACTGCTATTGATATTTATGTGGAGGAAGCAAACAACGGCCCGGGGTGCAAAACGCATCAATGACAGCGACCCTCTACCACACAAAACACCATTTATATAAACACCTATCATGACAGGGCACCCACAGCCAAGTGACAATTACAAATGAATTAAGTCGGCACGGCGGCCCACACAAATGACTTAGGCCTACCTTTGATGATCAAATCACTTAAACACAAAGTCCATCCTCCTGTCCTTTTGGATGAAGCACTTGGTGGTGGGGTCATGCAGCTGATCCTTTGCCACTCCAATTTATCATTGAAACTCAATCTTGAAAATGACTCTGTTAATAATTTTGCAACGATGTCATCACTTTCACTGAAGTGAGCCATCATGAACGGACTTATGCTAATTAGCTACTCCCGCTAACCCGTTGTTATAACACACATGCATAAACTTCACAGCGGGCCGAACTTGTCATAAAGCCCACCCATTTAGAGGGAAGATATGATTGGTCAATTGTACTGTCATTTGACATTACTCTCTCGTTGAGTTACCCTAGCTGGCCCTCTGTGAATTTGTAACTCGCAGAGAGGGCCAAAGGAGCTTCTTTCATGTAACCCTTCACATTCCAACAGAAACTGAACAGGCAGATTCGAAGGATTTATTTCTGTGGACATTTTTTTAAATACAATTAAATCAAGTTATTTTGGTAAAACTAATGAAAAATATTTTTTTTTTTTATGTTTTCAAATATTATTTTTTGAATATCTTAGGCACTCAGAGAGGGTCTAGAGGGCCCTGACAGCTCGCTACTGCCATTACTTATAGTGAAAACCACCCTTAAATTATGGGATAGTAGACTACAAGCTTTAGGAATTCAAACTATAACATATAATTGTGGGGGAAACTTCTGAAGCAATTGGAGTCAGGACTCATATGGGGCTTTCACACCAACGCGGTTCCAGGGCCGGTTTGGAGCTAGAGCCTGAAAAGCACCGTTTTTTCCTGTTCACACCGCAGTGGAGCCGCCTCTAAGCTCCGGAATCCGGTTCGTTTCAAGCACCAAAGAATTGTCGGTCTAGAAGCAAGAACCGCATTCGTCACGATTACGTTGGAGGGGGGCGAGATTAACCTGAGCTAACAGTTAAAGGCAAGTACGGCAAATAAAAGTTATAACAAGCAGTAGCGCTGAGCAAAATGACTAGAACGCAACACACACTTGTAAAAAAAAACACACTTTATAAAGTCAGGCCACACTAACCAGGCTTTGTGTGATTCTGTTTATTTATATCTTACTTTGACCATCTGTTCGCTGTTATTGATCATTGTGGAGAGCAGGCAGACGTTTTGTTTTGTATTATAGCAGCTATCGGATGGTCATCAATCAATCAATACATGGGCTGCACAGGTTGTCATGTCCGACTATCACAAGTAGAATCACAATGAAAAATACGCCGGTAAAATGTGCCTGTAGAAAATGGCTTATACCACAATAGGATAGCAACAACAAGTAGTCAAGATAGTCAGTTTAGCTTCGGGTTGCTATCACCCATTTTATACCAGAGAAACTTTCATAACATCGTTGTGATGCCAAAAACAGCGTCAATTCATAATGAAACACATTCACTTATGGGGAATTGGGGATATGCATCAGCTGCAGTGGCGAGCCGTGACTTTTATACCTTTTATAAACCGGTGCTTTTCAAGCTCCAGAACCGGCCCTGAAACACCGTTGGTGTGAATGAGGTAAGAGAGGGCCTAGAGGGCCCTGACGGCTCGCCACTGACCAGCTGCTTGTGTGACAGTCACACAGTGAATACTTTACTGTGGCCGCTGCCGTGTGAGCGGAAGAATAAACTCTGGTGGAAGAGCAGCACTGCAGCGGTCGGTAAATGCCGCTGAAACACAATAATAAACAATGAACCACGGTACTCTGGAGAAAAGTATAAGGTTGGAGAAGTCGTTATTTAATTTAATCTGGCTTCGTATATGATTAAAAGCAACACGATCATCGACCCGACGCAGTCCCCCATTGTTGTTGTAGTGAGCGTCGTAACGCCGTTGAGGAGAAAATCAGCGAAGTAAATGGTGACGTCATGACGCAGCAGTGGCAACACCAGTCGGGCGGTGTGAACAAAACGGGGGCTGAAAAGAAAAAACGGTTCCAAACCAGAAAAGCTCTAGCACGGAGCTAGAACGGGAACCGCATTGCTGTGAAAGGGGCAAGAGAGACACGAGGAGAGCTGGAGCTTTGATGGCAAACACTGACGGTTTATTTGGAGCTTCGGCCGGAGAATTCACAAGACATGTCACGGGCCACGGTTTGACCACACGGTTGAGATGCCACAATCAATTCTGAAGAACCCTCCTGTAGCTCGAGATTTTAACTAGTTCAGAGTGTAATAATCAAAATTCTTCAATAGATAGACTAAACAGCTGATGACACTGAATCACATTTCAATCAGGAGAGACGTAATGTATGGAATACATGTTTATTATCGGTCACATTATATAAATGAAACATAATTATGACAGTTTATAACGAGAGAACGAAATGGTGTTTGGCGATTAGGCCCAGGTTTTGTAGGATATCATACGTACAGGGCTTCCTGGACGTACAGGGCATCCCGGACGTATGGGGCATCCTGGACCTACAGGGCGTCCCGGACATACAGGGTTTCCCGTTGTGCAGGAATATCATTCGGGAAGGGAGAACCGATCCGATGAATCCCCAAAAGAATGAAATATATAGAAATGAGATGTACTGGGTTTCTTACCTTACGAGCTGGCTGCGGTGGTTTATGGATATAATTAGAGAATTATACGGGGACAGAGAAAACATGTTATTGACTATCGTAGGACTAAGAGTGGGATAATGCATGGATGGACTCGTCCTGGCTCACGCGAGCCTCAGACCCTTCCGGTCAAATATGAAGATAAAATGCGTGGATGTCACATCCTGGCTCACAAGCCTGGGACCCTTCCGGTCAAACATGAAAATAAAATGCGTGGATGTCACGTCCTGGCTCACTCGAGCCGGAGACCCTTCGGTCAGAACACGTGGAACGTGACTTGAAATAACCATGTAACACGACAGGACCTGTAGTGTAAACGTGCCCGTGATCTTAGATTGATGATGCAATAGAATCCAGATAGAAACATGACGATGATATGTGAGCTGATATGCTAATTTCACCACCACCAGTTAAATGCGTGATTACCAAAGTTTTTATTTTTATTTTTTATTTACTTTTTATAGTATCATATGCATTTTGTATCTATTTATTGTTATATTTATTTATTGATTAATAACAACAACAACAAAAATAAGAATGTGTTTGAAGCCCTAAGGGGAGATAGTTCTAAGAGCACGGGATCCTGGTGAGTAGATGAGACGCTGCTAAGCGAGTGATGTTTAGGGAGTGGAGGGGTGAATGATCAGAAGAATCTCCCGCCATGTGGTTTCTGAAGCAGGGCGGGGATCTTAGGCCGGCTGCGCCTGGGACATACGGACCTCGGATGAGCATCGTTGCAGGCGCTGCAGATATGGAGGAAATGGCAGTTTGGTGCAGACATTTTCGTTGAAGTTACTGCATATCTGCTTGTCTTGCCAGCGCTGCGCCTGACTGCCTTGTCTATTATCTGAAGTCTGAAAAGTGTGGGGGGGGGGGCTCTGCATGCGGAGAGAGGCACTGAAGGGCAGAATTGGGCGAGGTGGCCCTGAGCACCGCAGCTGTTGCACGACATGACTCGGTGGCCGCCTGTGGACATGACATGACGAGCAGCTCTGTGTCCAGTATGGACCAGTCCAGGCGGATGTTGGAGTGTGCAATGTGAAGCGCTGCTTTACATGAGAAGCTCTTGTGGTAGGAGTAAAATACGTTTTTCCCGTATTTCAGAAAAAGGTCGCCGATCAGAGCAAGATATGCATCTAGCTCTTGCCTTCTTTCCAAGTAGACGGAGCATATGACGTCACGGTAGATGCCGAACGCAACCAGAAAATACCCTATGGAGAGGTCTCTGTTGCCTTGAATACGGCGGTGATGCTTCCCCCTGTGGCGATGGATTTGTCGCACTCCGGGGACGGCAGGATGAGGCTAACTAGGTCCTTCCCGTCGAGTATTTTTGCCCGAAGCCGGGGGGAAATATTCGCCGTTTGGGGAATGTAAGACCTACCGGAAAGAGTGACTGGGAGGGAGGAAGCCAGGGAATGAGGGAAGGCTACACTGTGAGGGAATGTAGGGGCTTGGACCGGCATTAACCTTGGCGGCGCCATGGCAGGAAGTGCAGCCCTGTGAGTTGATGAAGTGGAGGCTCTGGCTGCTCCCCTTTCCATAGACTGAAGGCGAGCGTCGATTTGTTGCATGGATTTGGCCAGGGATTGCAGGCTGTTGGCCAAGCTGGTATCTATGAGCCCAGGCTGGTTTAAGGTGCTTCCGGGCTGGTCAGCGATGGGGCGAGCCTGGGAGGAAGTTATCTTTTTGGACGGATGAGCTCCTGGGGGGGGGCGACTTCCTTGTCCTCTTACCCCCGCGGCCGCGCCCCGGTCTGTCTGAGGGGCCGGAAGGAGCTGCTGGCGTGAGCTGGGGAACGGCGCCTGCTACTTGGTCTGAGAGCGAGTAAGACCTGGGGCTGGGGAAATGCCCTTCTGCTGCAGTTGAAGAGTGAGGAGATCTTCCTCTGCTGAATGAGAGCTGCTGCGGGAACCCGCACGGGTGCTCGAGCGCCGGTAGCTTGAGGAGGGGGAAGCTGCCTCGGGCGGAGCGTCAGGGCTGGGATTGAGATCCTCCTGGAAGAGTTCGTCCTCGGAATCGTCCGAATTGGACATCTTTGAGGTTAGATTTATCGTAGGCGGAGGTTTGTTTGCACTACCGTTGCGCGTTGACACCTGAAAGACAGCTGATAGAAAAGGGGAGAGCATATATAGAGGGATTAACAGGTGCGATAATTAGGCTTGTGAATGGAGGGAAGTGATAGGTTGGCTAAGGAGTGGCGCTCCCTGTCATCTAGTGAAGGGAGCGAGTATTGCCATGACGTGCAATACGGAGTGATAGGTCTTCCTGTCTGAACTTGCGCTAAGCTTCATTTGTTGTCGCTAATGGCTCGGGGTCATCTACACCCCGAGAAGGATGTGTTCCAGGTGTCCCACAACAATAACTATCTCTGACAGAGAGTTGCCCGGTCATAAACTGGTAACAACAACAACTTGCTAGGGCAGCCCCTCCTTATGGGAGATAACGGCTGCTCAAGGTTGGTCAGAGGGCGAAGGAGGGCATTCAGGGCAAATTATTCCCCAACAATAATAAGTACCCTGTATCAAGATTGATGCAAAACAAGTGACATTTTAAAAAACCACTTCTGGGGTCATTTGGGTGAATTTTCCATATCTCTGGCCCCCCTCGGTCGATTTTGATAGAATCGAGGGGAAGTTCCTAAAATCCATCTAAACATTACCCATTAGTGAATGAGTGATGCGTAGCCAGAATGCCCAAAACCGGAAGCTTTCATACACTCTCGTAGCAGCTAATATGAAATCTCCGCTATTGACATGAAGATGGATTATCACTAGGGGTGTAACGGTTCACAAACATTTCGGTTCGGTACGTACTCGGTACAGCAGAAACAATGATCACAAAACATGAAATATTTTGTGGGGGTTTTTAATTATTATTAAACTGTGAATAATGTATTCACTCAAATAAATACAAAATATAATAAAATAAACATTAAGGTGCAGCATGTCGATGAACTGAAATAATCTGTACTTGAACTGTATAGTACTAGTACTCAACTAAGCAGCCAGCTTGACATTAGGACTTGCTTGCTTATCATTGTATTTTCATGGTTTTTTTAAGAAAAATTAACTTGTCCACATTGCTTGCCGAAAGGGCAGATCTGATGGCACTAACAATGTCTCCTGCTGTGGAGAACACCTTCTCACTAGGGACAGAGGTGGCAGATACAACCAGGTAGCACTTTGCTAACATGTCAGTGATACTGAACTTGTTGCGAGTGGTGGAGGCTTAAATGCTAGTGGGAGTTGGGTTTGCACTTCAGTCTTTCTTCTTTTGGTACCGGTGATATTCACGTTCGGGTGACGCCTTTTGAGTGTGCAAGTTTGATGTATTGCCAGCCGCATAACCAATTTTAGTTGAACAATGCCGACAAACAGCTTTGGTTCGGTCCACCTGTATTTGTCAGTCATCCTTGTACGTAACTGCGAAACCAAAATGTTCTCAAACCGGAGACTTCAATGATGCTGGAGGATTTCGAGCTCAACTTGATCTGCGTTCGCCATTTCGACAGTTCCTCAAACAACTGACTGTATTTGAACGCATCCCTGTGACCAGCTCTCATAGTATGCCTCTCGTCCAATGAAATTGCTTCCCCTGCCGCTCAGTGGTGATACTTATATTTCTAGAATCTGTGGAATCTCAGCTTGCTAGCTGATATCTTGTTTGTGCAGATCCGATAAGTAATAAGGATATTTTACCGTAAGTTCTGTGCGAAGTGCGTTAGCATTTTTTTGCTCAGCGCTAATTCAGAAGCTTGGTATGACCCTTGTGTTTCATTTAGCTACAAATTGTTAACATTGTCTGATAGCTGAGTTTAAGTTAAGTGGGTATGACACATTCCTAGTTTGTTAAATGTTAAGAAGCCCTCAGACGCTGTTTCTTGCAAGATGCCCCCGGTACCGGGGGCATGGGGCTTAACTGGTTAAAGCCTGCACTGACCAAACTGAAACTTTGACTTTGATTAAATATATTATGTCAACAGATTTGACAAAACTGGATTAGGTTATAGTTGAAAGCAGTAATATATCAAGTTTGAATAAAGATATATTTAATTGTAGTGGTATAATGGTGTGTTGGATATTTGGTTTTCACAGTTGGGCCCCCTTAAGGTCCAATGTCATGGCCATTCCACTGATCATAATTCCATCATAATTCCATTCCATTGTTGAGGTATACTAAAATGTATACTGTGCAATTTTCCAAACTCAACATTGGTTTCGCATACAGCATCTCTGTAAAGTATGTGTATTCACCGGTATTCAATCTCTGTCCTAAACGTCTCGTTGGAGCTCTTGTCCCCCCCTCCCTGTGTGCTCCGATTGGTCAGCTCGGGCCACTCTGTTCTGATTAATCAACCACCGAAAGTCTATGTCTATGTCTAACCATGTCTAACAGTGCTTTTTTCGGCTGTTCTGAGCGGAACATCAGTCTTACAATGGCGTCGGTACAGCCATATACGCTAAACTAACCGAACTGTACCTACAACTGTTTGTTATAGAAGAGTAAGTTATTTTGACCTGTAATAAACTAAAACGCTAACGCTGATGTTTGGGTGACTTGTGTAATTCGTGGAGAACCGAAGAGTTTTGTTGGGAGGGGGGGGTCCGACTCATGGACTGACGGACAACTTCTCACTTCAAAACATAGACTTTACTTGGGCGGGCCGCCCACATATAGCCTATTAACGGCCGCCAAAGTATATTTTTGTATCCATCCGCGAGCATGACTAGTGGACAAATGATCCCTCGCTCTATGCCTCCTGTACCTGTTCGCTCTGCTATCGCGTGAAGGGTCTGCTTTCTAACAAGCAACCAACAGAAGACAAACAGGAGTCACATGTTGTTGCACATCAGTCATGCGCAAATGACGCGCACTTCTGCACCAGTCAGTTGCGCAACCACCGCATGTAAGTACATTTTTCTGTTGGCTGTTATAACATCATTAGCTCTAAAGTGCATGTATGCTATGTATTTTTACCATAGACTATATATAAATGGTATTTTTTTGTATAATACAATTGTATTGCATCAGCTAATTGTATTGCGTCAGCTAAATGAAATGTAATGTATTGTAGGCTATATAAGCTTTATTTGTACCTAAGGGTGATCGGCCCTCCAATTAAATTGGCAATTTCACTCCAAATGACTCCATTAATTATTAAGGTACAATTCTAAACGTGTACACCCTTTTAATTTTAATTTGGCAAATACTCCGTTAGCTCAATGCTAACATATAAGAGCGATCGACGCGCTAAAATAAATTAGCATTACGCACGCGGTAATTTTATACTTGAACTATATTTCTGTCAACCTGATCAACATAAACGACATAAGCTTAATACTTAGTCATATTTTTCCTGTGCTCTGTGGACATTAACACATGACTGCTGTATAGTTTACTAGTTTGGTATTGAAGTAGCCTTTATATCTGATATTGAATAAGATTTAGAGGCCTAGCCATGAGTCTAATGAGTGTTTAATAATGGGGAAACTTAACCTTAGTGACAACTCTAATTTGCATTCATTTTCAGAATGAAAGATTTTGAGGAAAGTGATGCACTTGTTGTGAAAGAACTGGATGCAGGTTGCAATCCAGCTGGAAGTGGTCATGGCTAAAGCTAGATGTCACAATTGAGGTGAAGTCAGTCAAACACACATTCCCACTGTCAGACTTTTTCAAAAAGTTGACAAAAAAGGATGTGCTAGATGCACTCTTTGCACAAAAGAAATTAATTATGGCAGCAGGGGGCGTGCATGGCCTGTTGGCACACTGTCAGACAGAAATTCACAAACATAAAGTGACCACAATCACAGAAACACTAAGTGTTGCACAGCTCCTCAGAAAGAGCCCATTCCCAGCAAGCCCCAAAGCAGCAGCTGACAAGATCAGGGAGAGGATAGCGCCTAAACTACCAGTACCTATGTGTGATCGCATATCCAATGCAGAGGTGTGTGTGTGTGTGTGTGTGTGTGTGTGGTGTGTGTGTGTGTGTGTGTGGTGTGTGTGTGTGTGTGTGTGTGTGTGTGTGTGGTGTGTGTGTGTGTGTGTGTGTGTGTGTGTGTGTGTGTGTGTGTGTGTGTGTGTGTGTGTGTGTGTGTGTGTGTGTGTGTGTGTGTGTGTGTGTGTGTGTGTGTGTGTGTGTGAGAGTAGCCAACACAACCTGTCCTAATGCTTTTGTGCTGGGGGAGCTTTTTCAGAGCAAATGCTAAGTTAAAGGTGCTGTCAGTAGGAAGGTTCGTTGTAGCTAAATTAGATTTGTTTTCCTGAAATGAGTAACCTCATATATTTAATCTGTTTTCTAGGCAATGGTCCTGGCTGTTATTGCTGAACATTCCCTACCTCTCTCAGCTGCACCTGTCCCTAGTTGAACTGAGTCATCAACTGGCTGCAGACAAAATAGCACTTAGTAGGATGAAACTGTCACGAACCGCTGCCTCTTACAAGATGGTGCATGGTCTAGGCCACACATTCTCTGAGAGAACGCTGTCCAACTTAAGGACCTTTTCTCTTAATGTAGATGAGAGTACATCTAGCAGTAGTAAAAAGGTGCTTGCAATGCTTGTGAGCTACTTTGACCAAGAGCTGAAGGATGTTGTGGTGGAACATTTGGGTTCTCTGGAAGTTGTTAAAGTCATGCTGCCAGCTTGGAGGAGCTCATCTGCAACTTCTTTAAGGAAAAAGATATTCCCTGGTCAAACCTGGTCAGCATAATGTTAGACTCATGCAATGTGATGCGAGGCAGCAAGTCAGGACTGGAGACAAGAATTAGACAGAACCATTGTAAAACGCTTTCCTGATGTTGATTCATGTCACCATGTGCACAATGCTGCAAAGAAGTTTGCAGAGACCTTTGAGAACTACTTGGAGCAGCTGTTTACAGATCTCCATACTGACCACCTGTGGGCATCAGATCAGGTAACTGAATGTCAATTTTGATTTTAGCTTAAGTGATAGATTGAGTTTGTCTCGTGTTTTCTCTTAATGTGTTGAGTGGTGTGACACTTAGGCGGTGGTAAAATGACTTATGTCTTTATTTGCAGATCATGTATCTGAAAGAAATGGCTGAATACATGGACATACCTGCTTCAAATCCCAAGAGGTTTGTCTCCCACCGTCGGTTGTCTGCGTATGACGTTGGGATGCAAACAAAAAGACTGCTGCCTGTGTACAAGGTCCTGTACTATGGTTTCAGGGGAACGAGGACAAAGCTCTCTACCAGGATCCATTGCAGCAGCTATATGAAGACTACCATGTCAGCGAGAAAGCACAGCGAAGGATCACATTAATGTTGTGCACCAAGACCTCAGTAAGAAAGGTATGTATAGTAGTTTAAACAAGGAACTCAAATTGTGAATGTCCTCTTTCTGAGAAAGTTATTAATACTATAATAAAATGTGTTTTTCTTTTGGTAGGTATGACTGAATTGGGGAAGAAGAGGAAGAGCCGAGTGGTAAAGAAGATCTGGTTTGAGAACCAAAAAGTGGACCTGCATCTCAGTGTGTACCTCAGTGTACTGCCAATACTAAAAGAGTATGTGATGGTTTTCCAGGTGAGTGTTTTTGTTATACAGTGTATATAACACACACCATATAGAAATAACATGCATATTGCAATTTTATAAACAAAAGATGGTTCAGTATTTACTGAAATGTGCCCTTTCTGTGCATTTAAGGAAAGTCAAACCTTGGTCCACAAGCTGCATGACAAGCAGCTTCAAGTGTTTGTCAACTTCCTGGCTTGCTTTATCAAACCAGAGCATCTGAAGATTTCGCCCAAAGCATTGTCAGAATTGGACTTGGCCAACCGAACACTTTATTCCCAGCTCTATATTGGTAAAGTGGCAGAAAACCTGAAAACACCCGGTTAGTGTGTGAAATAGATTAATATAATATTACCTAAATACTAACTAAAGTAAAAAAAGAGTGCCATCTACTGGTGGAAAGAGGCCAAGTTAACCCAAAGGCAGCACACCTCTTACTATTTCACATACATTTGAATATTATTCTTACACCAAATCTCGGGTTGTACCATAGTCATTTTTGTATGAATAATTGTTGCATGCCTTATTTAAACATTGTCTTGCTTGATGTTGACTAGTACAGGCCATCATTTCACTGATAGCTTTAGTATTGAGAAACGTAGCACTGTGCTGCATGAAACTTAGGATATTCATCAAAGTGTTTTTTGTTTTTGTTTTTGTTTTGTATTTGTGTTTGGTGACCAAGGCATATGTGACTTGTGGCAAGTACATGCAGGTCAAATTGCCACTTAAAAGCAAGACCCTACAAGCCTTGTTGTAAATGCAGCCTATCTACCAATTGGATCAAATATAAAAGTCCGCCGAATTAGTGTTGATACTGCAAGGAGACGCATTGTGTGAAAAGAAATGTAAGATGTTGTTTAATTGTTGATATATTTATGATCCACGTCACGTTTTCAGTTCCTCATGTTTGTCTAGAAGTCTTCTCATCAGGGCTCTATAAATACCGAACTACGGCAGATATGTAATATTTAATGCAGCCGAACCGTGTATTACAATGCCGTTATGTGATGACTTTCAAAGAGAAAAGAAGTACACTCGGAATAAAGTGTTTTCGGTCTGTTTCCGGTATTTGTTAATGACGATGTGCTGTGAGACTGGAATTGTACAGGGGAAAAACGTTTCTGCACCATTTTAGATGCGGATTTTTTAAACTAATACGTTTGCGCTGTGGACCAACACTATACATTGACGGGGAAGGGGTAGCAATAAAGATAACACCATTAAACGGTTACACAACATAACAGAAATAATATCGATAGCAGCGTCCCTAGCAACCACCTTGGTAACAATGAAAACGTTGTATAGACACCATTTCCTGAAGTAATCTTCGTAATAACTAGCAAACTAAAGATCATGTACATACACTGCACACATAATCTGAAATAACAACTCATATTTCTCGCATCAAATGACATCAAAACGCATTTTAATGGCCAAAGTAACTTTAAATAGGCATTTTACACCGAGAATAAAACGAAGTTCGGCCATGTTTTTTTTTTCTGCAGGAGAAATGTGAAGATCACGTGACATAGACGCCAGCCATTGGAATGAATGGTGAAAAAAAACGTAGGGATCTTACAATTTCAGAGGCGTTTTCGTAGAAATACTACGTCCTACGTTGTGGACCAACGTATTATTACACGTTTTTTTGTGAGACTGGGTTGGAATACCAGAAAACCAGTACACTACCTGCCTACACAGTTGCCAAATCAAATGGATCACCTTGATAACATTAGAAAAAAGGAATCATTGTAATATGTTCGGAACAACAGACTATTAAAGTAAGATTGAAGTCCTGAAACCAAGCAGACAGAGGCAGCCAACTCCAAATACCCATAAAAGATCTCCTGACTTAATGTATCTCTTTTTTATTATTTTATCACAGGCCACAGTTTACTCTGTCCAACCCTTAAAAAGGCTGTGGCTGCAAAACATCTACATAAAAATAACAACCAGGCTTAATGTGGAAGCTATAAATTCACAAGAGGATTCAATTAGGTTAGGTGTAGGGAGGGAAACAAATGAAAACCTTGTATCTCAATAGAGTCTACTCTGTGAATCTAAGCTAAAGGGGAGACAATGTAGAGTCAAATAAAAATATATTTAGCATGTGGTATTAAACATAAAAATGACCAATATTACAGTTTAGTGTATTGAATTTGTTCTTTTGGCGAAAGTAGATCCTAAACTGCCAAATATTAATATGTCAGGGTTTGTTTCCCTGTTACCCTTATTTGATTCCAATAAATACAAATAAAAAGCTCAAACATCCTAAAGACATCACTTTTTGTTGTAAACTGACATAAAACCATGATGGTGCAATCCAGGCACATTTTATGTGTACAGTAAATACAATTCTGAAGTTCCCATAATTAATGGATAATGTTTCTACTGTAGCCTACTGGCAAACCACTTTCAGCTGTTACTCTTATCCTCATCAAATGACAAGGAGAAGCAGGATTTAGTGTCTTGCTCAAAGGAACTTCAGAGATGGGTCCATTAGATCAGTGGTTCTCAAACTTTTTTCAATAATGTACCCCCTATGAAAAAAAATGCAGCCAAGTACCCCCTGATCAGCGCAAAAACTATTTGTTAGGGGAAAAAGTACTATATAAAGAGGTACAGTACGGCGCTGCACCATCAGTGTCTGATTTATTAAAATAACAACCTTGTAACTGAGAAACACTTAATTGCTACATTTCAAATGTTTACAATCCATCACTAAATTCATGGCAAACCAATTTCAGCATCATGCATAACACAGAGACGACATTAGTTGCATTTCACATGATTTTTAATAAGTTCTACTTACAATGTAGTGAGAAACATGTGCTTCACTGAGGATCTTTGTCATTCTGACAGGGAGGCAAACTGCCGTTATTACATTTCACATTTTGAAATATGTGTAACTCTGTTAATATAAAACTCACACTGCTCAAACTTCCTTACTTTTCCTAAAATTGGTTTATTTATTTTGGGGCGTGGGGAATGAAGAGAAAAATATATGAGCATTTTATGAGAATTTGATTTTGACCCCTCATATAAACAAATGCATAATTCTGCGCTATACTTTGCGGCCACACGCCGTTGCCAAGCAACGCTTATTGTTTAGGTCCTTTGATAAGCAGGCAGTCATATAATTAGCTAGAACTAGCTAGATCTGATAGATTTGGACATAAACGCGAGTGAAGACCGGACGTGAGAGAGAGATCAGAGATCAGATCAGCTTCTGCTGACGGAGAACACGCAGCTCTTCCGGACCACAGTGACGGACAGTTGAGTGGAGCTAAATACACTAAGAGTTAGAACTAACACACTTAGCTAGCTTATCTACTCTGGAACTAGCTATACTAGTTATAAATATGTGTATTCGTTACTGTCGGGTCACTTATTACAGGTTCAGCGAGCTGCACGAGAGACCGGCTGTCAGGAGAGAGAGAGGAAAAGAGAGCACCCCGTCTATTTTTCCCATTGTATTATCCAGAATTGCTGTAAACTTTTCAATAAAGTAGTTCATCTACGAAAGTAGTTTGTTTAAATGTATTACTTATGTTTCTTTTTCATGGACATAAAATAAATCTCACGTACCCCCTGCAGTACTCCAACGTACCCCTAGGGGTCCACGTACCCCCATTTGAGAACCACTGCATTAGATGCTGCAATGATTAAACCTGTGACCTTTCTTTTATGAGGTTTTACTTAACTGTTAGGCCACCCTGACTGCGGGAAAAAACCCTCCTGTTTCAGAGGTATGAGGTTGCCATTCAACAACGATGTGTGATTCTAATTCTTCAGACATGTGGCCATGCTGCTCTTTTAAAGGATACTCTTAGTTCAATAGGTCTCCTACAAAACATTTACATGATTTCCTGTGAAAACTTGTAAAGGCATCTGCTGAGTTCATAAAAAACATTATAAAGACATTTGTGAAAGAGACATTGGGGGTTACTCAAAGCTATTTTGTTTTTCCGAGTGTTACAAAACTAAAAATGTCTCCTTTAAATCACACTGCATCTTTGATCTGGTAACGAAGAGTGCAGCGAGTCAGTCAGCAACATATTTCACGACATTAAACAAAGTTGTTCTAAAATGGAGAAACAGAACAAACAATTGAGCAAAACATGCAACTACATTTGTGAGTCAAGGTCAAACCACAACACTCTAACCACATGGAGCTCATCCACTGGATTATTCCCATGTATTGAAATAAAATGGGGACTTTAGATTCGGTCATTGATTGGATCGTTTTTAATGAGTTTTAAGTTTAAAGAAAATCCTACAACTGCTATTGATATTTAGGGGAGGAAGCAAACAACGGCCCGGGGTGCAAAACGCATCAATGACAGCGACCCTCTACCACACAAAACACCATTTATATAAACACCTATCATGACAGGGCACCCACAGCCAAGTGACAATTACAAATGAATTAAGTCGGCACGGCGGCCCACACAAATGACTTAGGCCTACCTTTGATGATCAAATCACTTAAACACAAAGTCCATCCTCCTGTCCTTTTGGATGAAGCACTTGGTGGTGGGGTCATGCAGCTGATCCTTTGCCACTCCAATTTATCATTGAAACTCAATCTTGAAAATGACTCTGTTAATAATTTTGCAACGATGTCATCACTTTCACTGAAGTGAGCCATCATGAACGGACTTATGCTAATTAGCTACTCCCGCTAACCCGTTGTTATAACACACATGCATAAACTTCACAGCGGGCCGAACTTGTCATAAAGCCCACCATTTAGAGGGAAGATATGATTGGTCAATTGTACTGTCATTTGACATTACTCTCTCGTTGAGTTACCCCTAGCTGGCCCTCTGTGAATTTGTAACTCGCAGAGAGGGCCAAAGGAGCTTCTTCATGTAACCCTTCACATTCCAACAGAAACTGAACAGGCAGATTCGAAGGATTTATTTTCTGTGGACATTTTTTTAAATACAATTAAATCAAGTTATTTTGGTAAAACTAATGAAAAATATTTTTTTTTTTTATGTTTTCAATATTATTTTTTGAATATCTTAGGCACTCAGAGAGGGTCTAGAGGGCCCTGACAGCTCGCTACTGCCATTACTTATAGTGAAAACCACCCTTAAATTATGGGATAGTAGACTACAAGCTTTAGGAATTCAAACTATAACATATAATTGTGGGGGAAACTTCTGAAGCAATTGGAGTCAGGACTCATATGGGGCTTTCACACCAACGCGGTTCCAGGGCCGGTTTGGAGCTAGAGCCTGAAAAGCACCGTTTTTTTCCTGTTCACACCGCAGTGGAGCCGCCTCTAAGCTCCGGAATCCGGTTCGTTTCAAGCACCAAAGAATTGTCGGTCTAGAAGCAAGAACCGCATTCGTCACGATTACGTTGGAGGGGGGCGAGATTAACCTGAGCTAACAGTTAAAGGCAAGTACGGCAAATAAAGTTATAACAAGCAGTAGCGCTGAGCAAAATGACTAGAACGCAACACACACTTGTAAAAAAAACACACTTTATAAAGTCAGGCCACACTAACCAGGCTTTGTGTGATTCTGTTTATTTATATCTTACTTTGACCATCTGTTCGCTGTTATTGATCATTGTGGAGAGCAGGCAGACGTTTTGTTTTGTATTATAGCAGCTATCGGATGGTCATCAATCAATCAATACATGGGCTGCACAGGTTGTCATGTCCGACTATCACAAGTAGAATCACAATGAAAAATACGCCGTAAAATGTGCCTGTAGAAAATGGCTTATACCACAATAGGATAGCAACAACAAGTAGTCAAGATAGTCAGTTTAGCTTCGGGTTGCTATCACCCATTTTATACCAGAGAAACTTTCATAACATCGTTGTGATGCCAAAAACAGCGCAATTCATAATGAAACACATTCACTTATGGGAATTGGGGATATGCATCAGCTGCAGTGGCGAGCCGTGACTTTTATACCTTTTATAAACCGGTGCTTTTCAAGCTCCAGAAACCGGCCCTGAAACACCGTTGGTGTGAATGAGGTAAGAGAGGGCCTAGAGGGCCCTGACGGCTCGCCACTGACCAGCTGCTTGTGTGACAGTCACACAGTGAATACTTTTACTGTGGCCGCTGCCGTGTGAGCGGAAGAATAAACTCTGGTGGAAGAGCAGCACTGCAGCGGTCGGTAAATGCCGCTGAAACACAATAATAAACAATGAACCACGGTACTCTGGAGAAAAGTATAAGGTTGGAGAAGTCGTTATTTAATTAATCTGGCTTCGTATATGATTAAAAGCAACACGATCATCGACCCGACGCAGTCCCCCATTGTTGTTGTAGTGAGCGTCGTAACGCCGTTGAGGAGAAAATCAGCGAAGTAAATGGTGACGTCATGACGCAGCAGTGGCAACACCAGTCGGGCGGTGTGAACAAACGGGGGCTGAAAAGAAAAACGGTTCCCAAACCAGAAAAGCTCTAGCACGGAGCTAGAACGGGAACCGCATTGCTGTGAAAGGGGCAAGAGAGACACGAGGAGAGCTGTGAGCTTTGATGGCAAACACTGACGGTTTATTTGGAGCTTCGGCCGGAGAATTCACAAGACATGTCACGGGCCACGGTTTTGACCACACGGTTGAGATGCCACAATCAATTCTGAAGAAACCCTCCTGTAGCTCGAGATTTTAACTAGTTCAGAGTGTAATAATCAAAATTCTTCAATAGATAGACTAAACAGCTGATGACACTGAATCACATTTCAATCAGGAGAGACGTAATGTATGGAATACATGTTTATTATCGGTCACATTATATAAATGAAAACATAATTATGACAGTTTATAACGAGAGAACGAAATGGTGTTTGGCGATTAGGCCCAGGTTTTGTAGGATATCATACGTACAGGGCTTCTGGACGTACAGGGCATCCCGGACGTATGGGGCATCCTGGACCTACAGGGCGTCCCGGACATACAGGGTTTTCCCGTTGTGCAGGAATATCATTCGGGAAGGGAGAACCGATCCGATGAATCCCCAAAAGAATGAAATATATAGAAATGAGATGTACTGGGTTTCTTACCTTACGAGCTGGCTGCGGTGGTTTATGGATATAATTAGAGAATTATACGGGGACAGAGAAAACATGTTATTGACTATCGTAGGACTAAGAGTGGGATAATGCATGGATGGACTCGTCCTGGCTCACGCGAGCCTCAGACCCTTCCGGTCAAATATGAAGATAAAATGCGTGGATGTCACATCCTGGCTCACAAGCCTGGGACCCTTCCGGTCAAACATGAAAATAAAATGCGTGGATGTCACGTCCTGGCTCACTCGAGCCGGAGACCCTTCGGTCAGAACACGTGGAACGTGACTTGAAATAACCATGTAACACGACAGGACCTGTAGTGTAAACGTGCCCGTGATCTTAGATTGATGATGCAATAGAATCCAGATAGAAACATGACGATGATATGTGAGCTGATATGCTAATTTCACCACCACCAGTTAAATGCGTGATTACCAAAGTTTTTATTTTTATTTTTTATTTACTTTTTATAGTATCATATGCATTTTGTATCTATTTATTGTTATATTTATTTATGATTAATAACAACAACAACAAAAATAAGAATGTGTTTGAAGCCCTAAGGGGAGATAGTTCTAAGAGCACGGGATCCTGGTGAGTAGATGAGACGCTGCTAAGCGAGTGATGTTTAGGGAGTGGAGGGGTGAATGATCAGAAGAATCTCCCGCCATGTGGTTTCTGAAGCAGGGCGGGGATCTTAGGCCGGCTGCGCCTGGGACATACGGACCTCGGATGAGCATCGTTGCAGGCGCTGCAGATATGGAGGAAATGGCAGTTGGTGCAGACATTTTCGTTGAAGTTACTGCATATCTGCTTGTCTTGCCAGCGCTGCGCCTGACTGCCTTGTCTATTATCTGAAGTCTGAAAAGTGTGGGGGGGGGGGCTCTGCATGCGGAGAGAGGCACTGAAGGGCAGAATTGGGCGAGGTGGCCCTGAGCACCGCAGCTGTTGCACGACATGACTCGGTGGCCGCCTGTGGACATGACATGACGAGCAGCTCTGTGTCCAGTATGGACCAGTCCAGGCGGATGTTGGAGGTGTGCAATGTGAAGCGCTGCTTTACATGAGAAGCTCTTGTGGTAGGAGTAAAATACGTTTTTCCCGTATTTCAGAAAAAGGTCGCCGATCAGAGCAAGATATGCATCTAGCTCTTGCCTTCTTTCCAAGTAGACGGAAGCATATGACGTCACGGTAGATGCCGAACGCAACCAGAAATACCCTATGGAGAGGTCTCTGTTGCCTTGAATACGGCGGTGATGCTTCCCCCTGTGGCGATGGATTTGTCGCACTCCGGGGACGGCAGGATGAGGCTAACTAGGTCCTTCCCGTCGAGTATTTTTGCCCGAAGCCGGGGGGAAATATTCGCCGTTTGGGGAATGTAAGACCTACCGGAAAGAGTGACTGGGAGGGAGGAAGCCAGGGAATGAGGGAAGGCTACACTGTGAGGGAATGTAGGGGCTTGGACCGGCATTAACCTTGGCGGCGCCATGGCAGGAAGTGCAGCCCTGTGAGTGATGAAGTGGAGGCTCTGGCTGCCTCCCCTTTCCATAGACTGAAGGCGAGCGTCGATTTGTTTGCATGGATTTGGCCAGGGATTGCAGGCTGTTGGCCAAGCTGGTATCTATGAGCCCAGGCTGGTTTAAGGTGCTTCCGGGCTGGTCAGCGATGGGGCGAGCCTGGGAGGAAGTTATCTTTTGGACGGATGAGCTCCTGGGGGGGGGGCGACTTCCTTGTCCTCTTACCCCCGCGGCCGCGCCCCGGTCTGTCTGAGGGGCCGGAAGGAGCTGCTGGCGTGAGCTGGGGAACGGCGCCTGCTACTTGGTCTGAGAGCGAGTAAGACCCTGGGGCTGGGGAAATGCCCTTCTGCTGCAGTTGAAGAGTGAGGAGATCTTCCTCTGCTGAATGAGAGCTGCTGCGGGAACCCGCACGGGTGCTCGAGCGCCGGTAGCTTGAGGAGGGGGAAGCTGCCTCGGGCGGAGCGTCAGGGCTGGGATTGAGATCCTCCTGGAAGAGTTCGTCCTCGGAATCGTCCGAATGGACATCTTTGAGGTTAGATTTATCGTAGGCGGAGGTTTGTTTGCACTACCGTTGCGCGTTGACACCTGAAAGACAGCTGATAGAAAAGGGGAGAGCATATATAGAGGGATTAACAGGTGCGATAATTAGGCTTGTGAATGGAGGGAAGTGATAGGTTGGCTAAGGAGTGGCGCTCCCTGTCATCTAGTGAAGGGAGCGAGTATTGCCATGACGTGCAATACGGAGTGATAGGTCTTCCTGTCTGAACTTGCGCTAAGCTTCATTTGTTGTCGCTAATGGCTCGGGGTCATCTACACCCCGAGAAGGATGTGTTCCAGGTGTCCCACAACAATAACTATCTCTGACAGAGAGTTGCCCGGTCATAAACTGGTAACAACAACAACTTGCTAGGGCAGCCCCTCCTTATGGGAGATAACGGCTGCTCAAGGTTGGTCAGAGGGCGAAGGAGGGCATTCAGGGCAAATTATTCCCCAACAATAATAAGTACCCTGTATCAAGATTGATGCAAAACAAGTGACATTTTAAAAAACCACTTCTGGGGTCATTTGGGTGAATTTTCCATATCTCTGGCCCCCCTCGGTCGATTTTGATAGAATCGAGGGGAAGTTCCTAAAATCCATCTAAACATTACCCATTAGTGAATGAGTGATGCGTAGCCAGAATGCCCAAAACCGGAAGCTTTCATACACTCTCGTAGCAGCTAATATGAAATCTCCGCTATTGACATGAAGATGGATTATCACTAGGGGTGTAACGGTTCACAAACATTTCGGTTCGGTACGTACTCGGTACAGCAGAAACAATGATCACAAACATGAAATATTTTGTGGGGGTTTTTAATTATTATTAAACTGTGAATAATGTATTCACTCAAATAAATACAAAATATAATAAAATAAACATTAAGGTGCAGCATGTCGATGAACTGAAATAATCTGTACTTGAACTGTATAGTACTAGTACTCAACTAAGCAGCCAGCTTGACATTAGGACTTGCTTGCTTATCATTGTATTTTCATGGTTTTTTTAAGAAAAATTAACTTGTCCACATTGCTTGCCGAAAGGGCAGATCTGATGGCACTAACAATGTCTCCTGCTGTGGAGAACACCCTCTCACTAGGGACAGAGGTGGCAGATACAACCAGGTAGCACTTTGCTAACATGTCAGTGATACTGAACTTGTTGCGAGTGGTGGAGGCTTAAATGCTAGTGGGAGTTGGGTTTGCACTTCAGTCTTTCTTCTTTTGGTACCGGTGATATTCACGTTCGGGTGACGCCTTTTGAAATGAGTGTGCAAGTTTGATGTATTGCCAGCCGCATAACCAATTTTAGTTGAACAATGCCGACAAACAGCTTTGGTTCGGTCCACCTGTATTTGTCAGTCATCCTTGTACGTAACTGCGAAACCAAAATGTTCTCAAACCGGAGACTTCAATGATGCTGGAGGATTTTCGAGCTCAACTTGATCTGCGTTCGCCATTTCGACAGTTCCTCAAACAACTGACTGTATTTGAACGCATCCCTGTGACCAGCTCTCATAGTATGCCTCTCGTCCAATGAAATTGCTTCCCCTGCCGCTCAGTGGTGATACTTATATTTCTAGAATCTGTGGAATCTCAGCTTGCTAGCTGATATCTTGTTTGTGCAGATCCGATAAGTAATAAGGATATTTTACCGTAAGTTCTGTGCGAAGTGCGTTAGCATTTTTTTTGCTCAGCGCTAATTCAGAAGCTTGGTATGACCCTTGTGTTTCATTTA
This sequence comes from Pseudochaenichthys georgianus, assembly GCF_902827115.2. Lineage (NCBI taxonomy): Eukaryota > Metazoa > Chordata > Actinopteri > Perciformes > Channichthyidae > Pseudochaenichthys > Pseudochaenichthys georgianus. The sequence continues at coordinate 36,136,522 of NC_047507.1, read as the reverse complement.
GCTACAAATTGTTAACATTGTCTGATAGCTGAGTTTAAGTTAAGTGGGTATGACACATTCCTAGTTTGTTAAATGTTAAGAAGCCCTCAGACGCTGTTTCTTGCAAGATGCCCCCGGTACCGGGGGCATGGGGCTTAACTGGTTAAAGCCTGCACTGACCAAACTGAAACTTTGACTTTGATTAAATATATTATGTCAACAGATTTGACAAAACTGGATTAGGTTATAGTTGAAAGCAGTAATATATCAAGTTTGAATAAAGATATATTTAATTGTAGTGGTATAATGGTGTGTTGGATATTTGGTTTTCACAGTTGGGCCCCCTTAAAGGTCCAATGTCATGGCCATTTCCACTGATCATAATTCCATCATAATTCCATTCCATTGTTGAGGTATACTAAAATGTATACTGTGCAATTTTCCAAACTCACATTGGTTTCGCATACAGCATCTCTGTAAAGTATGTGTATTCACCGGTATTCAATCTCTGTCCTAAACGTCTCGTTGGAGCTCTTGTCCCCCCCTCCCTGTGTGCTCCGATTGGTCAGCTCGGCCACTCTGTTCTGATTAATCAACCACCAGAAAGTCTATGTCTATGTCTAACCATGTCTAACAGTGCTTTTTTCGGCTTGTTCTGAGCGGAACATCAGTCTTACAATGGCGTCGGTACAGCCATATACGCTAACTAACCGAACTGTACCTACAACTGTTGTTATAGAAGAGTAAGTTATTTTGACCTGTAATAAACTAAAACGCTAACGCTGATTTGGGTGACTTGTGTAATTCGTGGAGAACCGAAGAGTTTTTGTTTGGGAGGGGGGGGTCCGACTCATGGACTGACGGACAACTTCTCACTTCAAAACATAGACTTTACTTGGGCGGGCCGCCCACATATAGCCTATTAACGGCCGCCAAAGTATATTTTTGTATCCATCCGCGAGCATGACTAGTGGACAAATGATCCCTCGCTCTATGCCTCCTGTACCTGTTCGCTCTGCTATCGCGTGAAGGGTCTGCTTTCTAACAAGCAACCAACAGAAGACAAACAGGAGTCACATGTTGTTGCACATCAGTCATGCGCAAATGACGCGCACTTCTGCACCAGTCAGTTGCGCAACCACCGCATGTAAGTACATTTTTCTGTTGGCTGTTATAACATCATTAGCTCTAAAGTGCATGTATGCTATGTATTTTTACCATAGACTATATATAAATGGTATTTTTTTGTATAATACAATTGTATTGCATCAGCTAATTGTATTGCGTCAGCTAAATGAAATGTAATGTATTGTAGGCTATATAAGCTTTATTTGTACCTAAGGGTGATCGGCCCTCCAATTAAATTGGCAATTTCACTCCAAATGACTCCATTAATTATTAAGGTACAATTCTAAACGTGTACACCCTTTTAATTTTAATTTGGCAAATACTCCGTTAGCTCAATGCTAACATATAAGAGCGATCGACGCGCTAAAATAAATTAGCATTACGCACGCGGTAATTTTATACTTGAACTATATTTCTGTCAACCTGATCAACATAAACGACATAAGCTTAATACTTAGTCATATTTTTCCTGTGCTCTGTGGACATTAACACATGACTGCTGTATAGTTTACTAGTTTGGTATTGAAGTAGCCTTTATATCTGATATTGAATAAGATTTAGAGGCCTAGCCATGAGTCTAATGAGTGTTTAATAATGGGGAAACTTAACCTTAGTGACAACTCTAATTTGCATTCATTTCAGAATGAAAGATTTTGAGGAAAGTGATGCACTTGTTGTGAAAGAACTGGATGCAGGTTGCAAATCCAGCTGGAAGTGGTCATGGCTAAAGCTAGATGTCACAATTGAGGTGAAGTCAGTCAAACACACATTCCCACTGTCAGACTTTTTCAAAAAAGTTGACAAAAAAGGATGTGCTAGATGCACTCTTTGCACAAAAGAAATTAATTATGGCAGCAGGGGCGTGCATGGCCTGTTGGCACACTGTCAGACAGAAATTCACAAACATAAAGTGACCACAATCACAGAAACACTAAGTGTTGCACAGCTCCTCAGAAAGAGCCCATTCCCAGCAAGCCCCAAAGCAGCAGCTGACAAGATCAGGGAGAGGATAGCGCCTAAACTACCAGTACCTATGTGTGATCGCATATCCAATGCAGAGGTGTGTGTGTGTGTGTGTGTGTGTGTGTGTGTGTGTGTGTGTGTGTGTGTGTGTGTGTGTGTGTGTGTGTGTGTGTGTGTGTGTGTGTGTGTGTGTGTGTGTGTGTGTGTGTGTGTGTGTGTGTGTGTGTGTGTGTGTGTGTGTGTGTGTGTGTGTGTGTGTGTGTGTGTGTGTGTGTGTGTGTGTGTGTGTGTGAGAGTAGCCAACACAACTGTCCTAATGCTTTTGTGCTGGGGGAGCTTTTTCAGAGCAAATGCTAAGTTAAAGGTGCTGTCAGTAGGAAGGTTCGTTGTAGCTAAATTAGATTTGTTTTCCTGAAATGAGTAACCTCATATATTTTAATCTGTTTTCTAGGCAATGGTCCTGGCTGTTATTGCTGAACATTCCCTACCTCTCTCAGCTGCACCTGTCCTAGTTGAACTGAGTCATCAACTGGCTGCAGACAAAATAGCACTTAGTAGGATGAAACTGTCACGAACCGCTGCCTCTTACAAGATGGTGCATGGTCTAGGCCACACATTCTCTGAGAGAACGCTGTCCAACTTAAGGACCTTTTCTCTTAATGTAGATGAGAGTACATCTAGCAGTAGTAAAAAGGTGCTTGCAATGCTTGTGAGCTACTTTGACCAAGAGCTGAAGGATGTTGTGGTGGAACATTTGGGTTCTCTGGAAGTTGTTAAAGTCAATGCTGCCAGCTTGGAGGAGCTCATCTGCAACTTCTTTAAGGAAAAAGATATTCCCTGGTCAAACCTGGTCAGCATAATGTTAGACTCATGCAATGTGATGCGAGGCAGCAAGTCAGGACTGGAGACAAGAATTAGACAGAACCATTGTAAAACGCTTCCTGATGTTGATTCATGTCACCATGTGCACAATGCTGCAAAGAAGTTTGCAGAGACCTTTGAGAACTACTTGGAGCAGCTGTTTACAGATCTCCATACTGACCACCTGTGGGCATCAGATCAGGTAACTGAATGTCAATTTTGATTTTAGCTTAAGTGATAGATTGAGTTTGTCTTCGTGTTTTCTCTAATGTGTTGAGTGGTGTGACACTTAGGCGGTGGTAAAATGACTTATGTCTTTATTTGCAGATCATGTATCTGAAAGAAATGGCTGAATACATGGACATACCTGCTTCAAATCCCAAGAGGTTTGTCTCCCACCGTCGGTTGTCTGCGTATGACGTTGGGATGCAAACAAAAAGACTGCTGCCTGTGTACAAGGTCCTGTACTATGGTTTCATGGGGAAAGAGGACAAAGCTCTCTACCAGGATCCATTGCAGCAGCTATATGAAGACTACCATGTCAGCGAGAAAGCACAGCGAAGGATCACATTAATGTTGTGCACCAAGACCTCAGTAAGAAAGGTATGTATAGTAGTTTAAACAAGGAACTCAAATTGTGAATGTCCTCTTTCTGAGAAAGTTATTAATACTATAATAAAATGTGTTTTTCTTTTGGTAGGTATGACTGAATTGGGGAAGAAGAGGAAGAGCCGAGTGGTAAAGAAGATCTGGTTTGAGAACCAAAAAGTGGACCTGCATCTCAGTGTGTACCTCAGTGTACTGCCAATACTAAAAGAGTATGTGATGGTTTTCCAGGTGAGTGTTTTTGTTATACAGTGTATATAACACACACCATATAGAAATAACATGCATATTGCAATTTTATAAACAAAAGATGGTTCAGTATTTACTGAAATGTGCCCTTTCTGTGCATTTAAGGAAAGTCAAACCTTGGTCCACAAGCTGCATGACAAGCAGCTTCAAGTGTTTGTCAACTTCCTGGCTTGCTTTATCAAACCAGAGCATCTGAAGATTTCGCCCAAAGCATTGTCAGAATTGGACTTGGCCAACCGAACACTTTATTCCCAGCTCTATATTGGTAAAGTGGCAGAAAACCTGAAAACACCCGGTTAGTGTGTGAAATAGATTAATATAATATTACCTAAATACTAACTAAAGTAAAAAAAGAGTGCCATCTACTGGTGGAAAGAGGCCAAGTTAACCCAAAGGCAGCACACCTCTTACTATTTCACATACATTTGAATATTATTCTTACACCAAATCTCGGGTTGTACCATAGTCATTTTTGTATGAATAATTGTTGCATGCCTTATTTAAACATTGTCTTGCTTGATGTTGACTAGTACAGGCCATCATTTCACTGATAGCTTTAGTATTGAGAAACGTAGCACTGTGCTGCATGAAACTTAGGATATTCATCAAAGTGTTTTTTGTTTTTGTTTTTGTTTTGTATTTGTGTTTGGTGACCAAGGCATATGTGACTTGTGGCAAGTACATGCAGGTCAAATTGCCACTTAAAAGCAAGACCCTACAAGCCTTGTCCTCTATTGATCCTGTTGTGAGGGGCTATTCAGAAGCAGGGACTCAACTGATGAAGCTGGCAGGAATACGTTGACTTAGCACTGAGTCAATGGCTTGTTCTGTGTAATATGCCAACCTACTATGAACAAAAGCTAGTGGTTCATATTAGGCTAGCAAGAACGTGTTTACAATTGCAATCTTATACGGGTAGTCTGCTACGTTTCGGTCATTCATTTTAGCTTGCATAAAAACAATGTTTTTCCTAGCATCTCAAGCTCTTGGTAGCCTTGTTGTTTAGCTCTGTAGCATACATGCTAGCCCAACTATAATATACTGACCGTACGGTAAATCACCCGGAGTACACTGTCTGAGTATTTCGTGTGTGATTGCAGACATTCTCCAGCTATGAGATACATACAGTATAAGGCCATCTGCTAACATTGGTGTTTATATATGGAAACGCTAGCAACTTAGTTAGCCCAGTTAGCACTGTGTCAATGACTTAGCAGGCAGTCCGAAAAACGTTTACCCATTTACACAGTCGTTTGTTTTAAACATTATAAATACACAAACAACAATGAATACCGCTGGTCCAAACAAAGTAGGAACAGCATCGTTCTTCAGTGCCCTACGCTGTACATATCCGGCATGAATCGCTGAAAGGTTTGGGAAGATTTGTTTCGTGAAAGACTGGCAGAGGGTGCGGCCATAGCTCTGGGCGTGGCTACTGGGTATCCCTACGTCACGATACCCAGGAAGAAAACATGAAATCTCCAACGAGGCGTTTTGGGGAGGTCTTTTCTGTGTTAGAGTTTTACTCGCTACAGGGTGTACTTTGAGGGTTTGTGGCTCTGCAGACCGTTTACATGCATAAAAACCTTCACAACACACAAGGGGACAGGTAATAACTGGAAAAGCATGACATGGGACCTTTAAATGCTGTAGACAACCAGTGAATGCATAAAAGAAACTGGATACAGGGTTGGATGCTGGACACACATTGATTCTTACAAAAGTTGCTCAGTTGTGCATCACTTCAAAATGCCTTAATCACAGTAAAATATATTAATTTTGTTGTAGTTGTAGCTCCCGAGCCAGCGCGTCTTGTTTGAATGATGCGAGTAAACACAGCTGGCAGCCGCGGTGAAACTCGAGCGATTAGAGCGAAGCGAATATTCGCATTGCGTCCGGTGTGAGCGCAGCATTAGACGATAGGAGCTGATTGTTGTACTATTCGACTGCAACCCTTGTGTTTTTGAGAGCTTATGACAGTTTATGTGATAGGACATTGTACTGGTTGTGAGAGAGCATACTTTAAAAGGAAGTCAGGTTGATCCAACAGGAAGCCAGTTTAAATATTCATTCCTTGACTGGTTTACAGCCTTGAAAACAAAGCCTGAAGCTGCTCAGAGCACTGCTAGCTACATTTGAGCTGCAATAAGAACTTTTGGTAACACTTTATATTAAGGTACACAAATTCACCATCAACTAATTAACATGCATATTAGCAGTATATTGGCTCTTTATTAGTCATTATAAAACACTTATTAATTCCTTATTCTACATGACCAGATTATACAAGTAATACAGTAGGCCATTCGTTGAGTTTTTCCTCAATAATCAATCAATCAATCAATGTTTATTTATATAGCCCAATATCACAAATGTTACATTTGTCTCAGTGGTCTTCACAGTGTGTACAGAATATAAGTATGACAATACGAGACCCTCTGTCCTTAGACCCTCACATCGTACAAGGAAAAACTTCCGGAGAAAACCCACAGTTTAAAGGGAAAAATGGGAGAAACCTCAGGGAGAGCAACAGAGGAGGGATCCCTCTCCCAGGACGGACACACGTGCAATAGATGCCGTGTGTAAATTGAAAAGATAATACATTTGCAACATAGGTAGTCCAAATGTTTGGAAATGCATGTGTGTATAATAGGAAGATGAATCCACGAGGATATCCATCCAGGACCACAGCCACGACTCGCGATCCAGGGCTCGCGATCCAGGACACAACCCTCTAATTAGTGCTTATTTATTGCAAGTAAGGAAGTTGTTGTACATGAGTTTTGTTCTTAATATGCTCTGCTCAATATGGGCCCAATAAGACAGTAGTACCTAATTTTGAGTTATTTAGACTTAATTAACACTTTCATATCTTGTTACATAAGAATAGATCATATTTGATCTAAAACATATCTATTTATGATCATACTGTGTGACCTGCTTGTATGTACTTACACAATAGGTGTACTGTTCTCTCTATGTGTTGTACTGTCTCAGTGTGAACATAGATTAAACAGCCAGCCAAAGTCTTTTGAGAGCCAGGGAATGAGCAGCCATGCTCCTTTATTGAATTATTTGCAGTCTACTGACATTCAAACAGAGTGAAACTATAAAAAAGAAGATACAAGGCACTTAAGGATCTCATGCATGAAAGTGTAACATACACAGATTAACACAGAGGACTGCTAAGTGTAAACAAGGTAAATATAGCTAATGCTAGCAGTGCAATAAGCATGTATACAGGCTAGTATGGCTAACGCTAGCGTGTATGCTAGCGCAAATGCTAACGCATTGTAACGCAGTTTAACGGCCCGTCCACACAGCAGCGTTAAAAAAATCTTCTAACGAATCTGCCCATTGACTTTGAATGGGGTGACGTCACTTTGCCTCGCTTTTCGCTGAACTGCATTGTGGAGAAGCAAAGCGAAGATTTCCAGGATTTTCAGGATTCAAAAGTTGAGCAATGTTCAACTTTTGAAGCTGAGGTAGAGGCGTCAGCCAATCAAATCCTGTTTATGCAAATCTGACAGTACAAGCGCTAGCCAATCAAACCGCGTGCAAGCTGGGAGAGCCAGATCACAGTTCATTTCCTATATTCCTGAAAATGGAGGAGAAGTTAGTTATTGCCGTAGCAAATCACCCGGTTCTTTATGACCAGTCGCTAATAACTTACCAGGATACAAACCGGAGGAACCAGGCATGGAGGGAGGCGGCAGAGACAGTGGGTGCAACTGGTAGGTTTTTGCCTGTTTGGGGATTTTATATCCAGTTTACTTAGTTTTAACATTGCTATTGCTTTGTATGTCGGGGTCGGGAGATTCATGTGATTGGTTGTTGATCGCGTTGCTCGCAAAAATCCCCAAGCTTTCAGACACGCCCACCTCCAAGATTTTCAAGATTTTTTTAACGCTGCTGTGTGTAACTCTCAAGAACATAAATATTCATCAATGAGGCCATAGAGCGTGGGCACTTTTTTTTCTCTCTAAGCCACACCATCTTAGCTGCTCTTTGCTCAGTCTAATGCATGGAGAGGGGAAATTACTCTGGATGATTGAAAGGGTTAGGGTTTATCATGTGTTCATACTGGGAAGTGTATGCACCCCTAAAAGAAACATACGCTGATATACAGACGTTTTTTTATTATATCATAACTTAGTACCTTTTAATGCATGTAACATATGTAACAATAAGCTGTCTGTGGCTCTTTTTTCTGCTGTAACTACGTAAATGTCCCCTCTGTGGGACTGATAAAGGTATTCTGATTCTGATCTCTTCCCTAATGAAAGTCAATGGGGTTTTGCCTTTTCTTTTGGCCCTACCATGCATCTGACAGAGAAGTTGGGATAGGACCATTTGAACAAGAAACCGCAGCAATTTCATGATGCTATCATGTCAATATGGAGCACCACGTTGAGAAATGTTTAATCAAAGAATTAAACAGTTCTGAAGGGAAAAGGGCATCTACTTTGGAAGTTTATCAACAAGGTGTACCTAAAAAGTGTACAGTATACTGGTATCTATACATTTGAGAAATTGGAGAAAGAGTTTCTTGTTCATTTGAGTCATGTATGGATGATTTATCCAATATTCTTTCTTAACAGTTACTGGCCCGACCTAAAGGTTTATGATCAACCAAAAGGTTTGCCTTATACTGATACTGTATCTACTCTATAACTTCACAAATGACTGTCTTTAACACAGCCTTTTCATCTTACACGTCTTACTATAACTCGACTCCTTACCCAAACAGGAACAACAAATCAATAACAAAGCTACACTATAATCCATCTTTAAACTCTCAGTTATGCTGCCTTCCAGTTGTTTTTCCTCCTCAAAGGGTGGTCAAATGAAGTCTACCGACTGCCTGCATTTAATATGATTGCCACAGAAAACCAATTTGCCCAGTACAGGGAGAGACAGTAAACAAATAAAATAAAAAGAAGAGACTGAACAACAATAGATAGAGCCAGGAGGAGGGGGCTAAAGATCAAGCTGCAAATATGGAACCACTTAGGCCCTAAGAGCACGTAAAGGGTTAAAGATGGCTACGGGATAAGTGGAGCTCGTTTATCGCAAATTTGACAGTGGTAGTTAAATGGTGAGTTTTCCCTCCAAGCTGCCAGTCTGAGAAGCAGACGAGGCTCTCTGCTCTCCTCACCTCCGCTCGTTCAGACTTTCATGAGCTCCTCTTGTGTTGTTTAGGTTTGCCTGTCTCCTCATCTTAGCCCTGAATCTTCTGCGTGAAGGATAAGAAGAGGATTTCCTTCTGTCTCGCCTCTCACCTTTACACTAATCTTTTTCAGCGCTGCTTTGGGCCTGCAAGATTATATTCTCCATCCATCCCATCATCTTTTAAACCCCGTCTTCTCCCCTTTTTTCCTGTCTTTCTGTCCCTCGCTGTGGAATTAAATCTCCAACCTGCCACCCCTGGAGTCCTGGAGGCAGATGTCCGCAGCCTGGCGCTGAAGAGGGCGCTTGCCAGCAGCCCAGATGCATTTGCAACCCTTTGCCATTGTGATTATCTTGCTGTGTGAGGTGATCAAAATGGGCTCTGGCGCCGTGCAGAAGCAAAGTGGTGAGTACGCTGGGAAAACAAACCGGATTCAATGCTGTAACTTTTATTTTAAAGCGTCACTGAGTTGATATTCTACATGATGGAAGCTTCTGGATTCTACACAATATACAAAAAGCAAAAGCGAAGAAATGTCAATTGTAAATGGATTTATTATATTTATTTTACAATGGGATATATTTTCAAATCGATAAATTAACATTTAGGGAACAGCATTAATAATGTTTTTTTAATTTATTACCTTTTTTAACTAAAATTGCAAAATTCGCTATTTTAATCTAACACATGGTACATTAGTCAGCAGGTTTTAAAAAACATTGACATTGATTTTCTTTACCATTAATCTATATCTATATCGTTTTTTATATACTTTATAGCAAAACAGAAGAAAAAAAGGTTCTACTGTAAGTACAGAATGTTTTCAGTATTGTTAGACGTTTCAAGAAATTTGACATTTATAAATATATTTTCTCTTTATTAACATCCACCACATTTTGCAACAGTGTTTTCGTCCATTGCTATAAATCTATAAATCAACGACTTTTAAAGTATTTTTCGGGAGAAGTTGAATCTAGGTCATCGTTAAATGTTGACCACGTTACATTCTCACAGTTCCAATAAGGGGTTGGATTGTCACTCCTTGTAAAGCTCAGAGATTCCACAGTTGTTGCAAATTCTCCTTGAAACCATATTTGTGGCTAATGAGTCTTAATAACCCCCCCCACCACCCTCTGAAAACAGTCTCACCACAGCCTCACAGGTATGTGGTGACCCTCGCGCTCAATGGTGTCTGGTATTTCCTCAGGAATTTGGAACTAATAGAGGGGGATCCGGTCTCAATTACACCGTCATTTTAGCTTCCTAACCTTCCACGCCAAGAGGTGAGGTGTTAGGAAATGTTGAGGGGGGGCGCATTAAGCCATCACGTTCCACTGACTCTCATTCAGAGTAACTGCATCTGACAGCTAGATTACACACTTTCAATAATACCAGGTTTAACAAAGTCAGACCATCAGAGGAAAACATATAATACAACTTCTACTCAATGCAATATTTAGCAAAAATGGCATGCTCAATTAAGAAATGATAATATAATATAGATAACCTTTTATAATAACATTAGATAATTGAAAAAAAATAGGGCTGCACAATTTGGAAAGAAATATCTTGCATTGCAATTGCGATATGATTTGCGATATTCGAGAGATTGACCATATTTATTTTCATTAAAAAAGTTGACTACCGCAATCTGGATATTGCACTAGTACATATTGTTTTTTATTTATTTATTTAATTGCAACGAAAATGACTGCCGGTTCACAAGTAGATCGAAACATTAAATGTGCATAAACCTGATTTTAAATAATGCATTGTCTCAAGGCAGTACTAAATAATTGAACAAATGTTAAAAAAAGATATGTATAAGTTTGAAACATACACATTTTGAGCATGATATTATGCAACATTTTACAAAATTACAATAAAAATGTTGCTTAAAATGACTTTGAGTCTTGGATGAAGGCATTTGACGCTAATAGATCAGAACAGCTTAAATCTAGGCACCGTTTTGCGGTCTAAAGGGTCAAATGCTGGTTGTTGGCACGACAGGTTGACCTGCTGTCAGAATGCATCACTTCACCCCAGAGGGATTGATGTCATTTGATTCTCCCCTTCCCCCCTTCATTCCCCCTGTGCCCCTTTTTTCCTTTCCTTTATTTACCCCTTTTCTCCACCTCTCCCACCCTTTCGCCCCCTCTCACATCTGGACCTGGTTTTTTAAGCTGTTAAAACTCACACACACACATTGGCAGAGGTTTGAAGTGTTTCAGAGCTGGAAAATTGAACTGTACAAGTCAGGTTGAACCCATTATTTTGTCCATTAGTGTTTCTTACTGTGGGTAATTGTGAGCATCTGTGAGAATGATCAATGTTTGAGATAAAATGCTTCCCTGCTTGAGTATTCAGATCCCAGCTGGCTTTTAATATTGAGGACTAATTCAGATATCCTTAATAACATGATAGATCAGGATGTAAACTTCACCGATCTGTACTAGCAATAAACAGTGTGAAAGTATAAATACGATCCTTTAAAAAATAGTTTAGGAAAAGGCCTGATTTAAAATGAAAAAAGTTAAGAAAAGTTTTAATTAAAATGTAATCAAAGTATCAAAAGTAAAAGTACTCTTAGTGCAGAATGGCTCCTTTAAAAAGTATTCTGTTATAATTTATAACATAAGTGGAGACAATTTCAGATACTGTACTTAACAATTACATCACATCCTATGTTGTCATCTCTAAGCGGTTGACCAATCACAACAGTGCCGCACTGGGCTCTGCTCTGATAAAGAGCTTTTTGAACATTAAAGCATTTCAACATGTCACAGTAGAGACACACAATACAAGTATGAACCTGAACATGAGCATTATAGGGCTCCTTTAATCACCTTCATCAGAACATGTGTGACAGCAGTGAAGACTCTCCTCTAAGTACATGTCATGCAATCACGAACCAACGGAAAAAACTGGGGGGGAAAATGAAACGTGCGAGAAGACAAATGATTGACTAGTCTCTTGAGGCATTTGGAGGAGCAACACATGACATTCAACGCAAAAGCATGTTGGGAATACATTCAGGAATGCTACAGTCCTATGAGGAGCTTCAAGTATGGCTAGGCAATATGGAATATTTTAAATATCAAAATCTCAACCTTGCAATGGGTTCACTATTGGTGCTTTCATCAAAAATATTTTTCAAAATTAGATTCTAAGTGATAAATAATCAGAGGTGGGAGAAGTACTCAGATCTTGTACTTAGGTGAAAGTAGAAGTACAAGAGTGAAAGAATACTCTGTTACAAGTAAACGTCCTGCATTCAAAAAGTGCAAAAAATCTAAATATACTTAAAACACAAAAAGTAATAGTAATCATTCTGCAGGTTTGATGAGATTTCAGAATATATATGATATGTTTCATAATGATTGATCATTAAAGTGTTCTCAAAGCTGGTAAAGGTGCAGCTAATTTGAATGACTTTGTATACTGCAGGGTAGCTTGTGAATTTACTCCAGGTGGAACTAAAGTCTGTTGATTATATATATATTATATTTCACATCATTAATCCAAATCTGTAAAGTAACTAAAGGTATTAAATCAATACAGTGGAGGATAAGTACACCATTTACCTCTGAGTTGTAGTTGGGTAATGCTAAGTAGCATAACATGGAAATACTCAAGTAAAGTACAAGTATCTCAACATTGTACTTAAGTTCAGCACTTGAGTAAATGTACTTAGTACCTTAATACCTATGACTTTAATGACTTAGTGGTAAAAAAAGTATACTATCATACCATCATGCAGCCTTTAAAATCAGGATGGCAACACTTGCTAAGATAACCAAAAGTCAATATGTATTCTCATATCACAAAATCAATATTATATTGATTTATTGCCCAGCCCTAAAAGTCAACAGATGCCTTGTTATGATGTGTTTTATCTTGTAATCATACTAAATATAAAAATCATATTTGGACTCATTTATCTTGAGGTATGGGTTATAGACATCTCAGTATTAGCACAAGAATGAAAGCTGCTTAACGCTTTGGTCACACTGGAGGAAACCATCCTTCACAGTGTGTGGTGGGAGGATGAAGATGTAACACACGCTGCTCTGACTTCCCTCCGTCACATGGTGAAACATGTGTTCAACAACACATCTTTCACACAACTGCTATCAATTGTCTGGATATCTACACGTGGGTCATTAGGGACTGCACATCTTGTGTTGTTTTAACAGGTCACCCCCACCTGGCACGTTTTTCCTGTTAGTGTACACGTTGTGGTGCATTGTGGGTATTCTGGCACCATCTACAGAAGCGGCGGCTGCTGTATGTTACCTTGAAATCGTACCCTAAAACGGAATTATTGTGATCCCACCTGAACTCACCTTGTGATTTTCATAGCATGATGTACATTTTCTTTTCTATATAAATGAGGTTACTGATTTGGGAAAAAGTCATAATCACAACTAACCTAAAATGTTGTTCACAGCATACAATTTATATTTCAATAAACATTGTTAAAATCATATGATCATGGTAAATTAGGCTTAAGTTTAAGGTTATCAATGATGTGCAAACAAGATTACCATTTTAATACCTGCTTGCAGCTTTACTAAAGCTAAAGATATAAAGATATTCTGTCATACGTAGATAAATTGCTTTGGAGAATATATCATATGTTGCATTGATATTATTATATACGTGTGTTAGTACCTTTGGAATTGTTTTCAGTTGTTTTCCTCCCACAACTGACAACCAAATATTTTATATTAAACCTTATTGCCTTCATTAAAACCATCGTATCATTCGTAACCATTTTCGTACCTTCAGCACATGATGTGAATTCAATTTCAGGGTGGAATGCCTCTTTTAAACCCTAGCATGTTTCCCTGGAACCCTGACGGACCTTATTACACCTGGTGCTTGTTAAAAACCCAGAGCAATCCCATGCAAGGGCAGAGGTCAGCGGTTTACGCTACCTAAACCTGCCGCGCCTCTTAAAGTCCCTTAAGCCCGCAGATCGATAGCATATGTGCAGAGAACTGTTTCTCGGACGATGAGTCCAGACCTCACAGTCAAGTCCAAAATCAGGGAAATTAGTTATGAGGAAATATGGTCTGCACTGGACTCTTCTTTACTTCTTACTCACCTTTCACAATTCAAAAAGTATTTTTAACTCTGTTCAACAAATTCCTTTGAAACATATCCTTTACATGTGAAAAGTCAAAGGTCATTGCTACTTAAACTAGCACAATATAATGACAGATTGACAAGAAAATCACTTAAAATGTTGGTTTAGAAGCCCAAAATTAGTGTAGGTGGAGTAATTGTGAAACAATAAAGTGTCCTTGACATCTTCTCTTATCATTTGTCTCCATCTTTTGGGCTTTGTTTTCTCTGAACCACATTATTTCCCAGATACCATCTGTCCTCTTACCGTCTAATCCTCTAATGCCTTTTCCATGTTGTTCTTGTCAATTACATTTCCAAAGAGTTTTCGGAAGGTGTGTCCGATAAACAGGGATTAGCTACTTAACAGTTACCATTTCTAGGCCCTAATGTAATGATTGGCCAAGTTCAAAGTGGTGCAGCTAGAATTTGTTTCCCATAATCCAGTGCACATGGCTCAGTGTGTTTAGGTGTTTGCATGTGATTATAGCTAGATTAACTGTGGTAGTTAATCAGATGTATGCAACAACAAGAACCTTTTTAGCTGAACTGCAGCTACAGTACACCGTATATTGCACCGACGAGTTCAATATGTGCCACTATGTAAATTAATGTAGTCATCATTTATTAGCATGACTCAATTATACCTATTTTGGCAAAAGTGTTTGTAAAGATCAGAAATGTATCTAAACCTTAGAGCAGTGTTTCTCAAACTTTTTCATACCAAGGACCACTTAACCAATAAAAAAACACTCGCGGACCACCTAACTCCACAAATATCCCAAAACACATCGTTTTTCTAGAACAAATTATAAATCGCCTGAAAATGGTACAAACAAGTGGCAACATGTGTGACGAAGGTGTTGCCCTGGGCTTTATCATGCAATAGAAAGCTCATTCCATTGCGGAGATATTCCTGCGAGAGTGCGGAAAACTTAAATGTATTTATTTATTTCAAATGTGTAATGTTACCAATATACTCACGGACCACTAGGGGGCGCTCACGGACCACCAGTGGTTCGCGGACCACACTTTGAGAAGCACTGCCTTAGAGTATTTGAAGGTAAATCACATTGAATCAATAAACTTACAACAACAATGGCTGTAAAGGTTAAGGTTAAAAATAGTCATTATTCTCTGCATTTCTGAGCTAGATTCCTTTTTTGTCGTATTGTCTTAATTTCAACCAATGGTCTACTTTGAAGAACCCTAAGAACAAATATTTTTGTTTGAATGCATACCAATGTTTGGAACTGCAGCGACAGCAACGTTACACTAAATGACGGCAGCACTGATGGATGTCTTCTGTAACTGTCCAAGTGTGTTCAAAACTTTTTTTACTATTAACCAGTCGTTAAACACTGCCAGAGCCCATACCATGTTCCCTTTAGTGTTTACTTCCTGTCTGTCTTCTATTGCTGTTCCCTTTAGTGTTTACTTCCTGTTTGTGTTCTTCCTGATGATTTCTCTAAAGTTTTAATCTCTCTTGCGCCCTTTTTCTTTACTTAACTGGGGACAGATGGCCATCTTTAATCCAAAATGTGGTGCTGTCAAAAACAAAAATAAATATTCAAAAAGTATTCCATGGTTTATTCTGAATAATGAAAACAAATGTTTGTTGGCCACAGCTGACGTTAAATTTACCGGACTTCTTTCTGCGGATGGATATGACTGCACAAAGTCCCTTGATCCTCCTTAGAAAATAGTCTGTTATCCTTGGCAGCAGTCGATTGGCTAAATTAACAACCTCCGGAGGATGGGCAGGAAGACGGCGCAGGCCGCGATGGGACCCCACCATTGTCAGCTGGATCGCCAGAGCACTCAAGTTCCCTCTCGAGTCCCCTCTCAAGTCACCTCTCAAGTTCCCTCTCGTGTCTCCTCTCAAGTTCCTTTTCAAGTCACCTCTCGAGTTCCTTTTCAAGTCACCTCTCGAGTTCATTCTCAAGTCTCCTCTCGAGTCCCCTCTCAAGTCCCCTCTCGAGTTCCCTCTCAGGTCCCCTCTCGAGTCTCTTCTACGCCTGACCCGCTAGGGGTTCCACCAGCTCCTGCTCTCGATTCAGTTTATGTAATAATCATTTATATTAAAAAACAAGTTACAATTTTCAAAAGATCTTTTTATCGGGTGGAGGCCCTTTTTTCCAGTTTAGAGCAATAGTCCCTCCAAATGTCTGTGCACGTCCCTGCCAAGGATACACTGATGTATCCTCCGGGGATGTATTTCCGGCAACAGTGATGTTTAAAAGAGTCATGACACACGGCCGGACTTATCTCAACCAATGACAGCTCTGCATGCATCCCCTGGATATTATTGTATTAACTGCTTTAATCGCGTTCCCCTCCTCGACTCCTCCACTCGCATCTCCTGTGGGCGGGACTAAGACGCAAGGGTAGGAGTCGAGGAGGGGAAATTAGATAAATGGGAAAGGTCTTATGTGTATTCAGAGCCAATGAACAACGGACTTTCAAAATAATAATATGAATTTTAAAAAAAATGTAATGCGCGATGAAATAACTGGTGGTGTTAATTAATTAATGCGTTTTTTATTTTTTATTTATTTGAACAGATCAGGTAATCCCTCTTAACAGAGTAGGTAGTGGAAATAACTAAAAGCGCTCACAAGGAAGAAAAAATTAGCGTAACAAAAATAGGACTCAAAATAAACAAACATAACAAAACCTGACATGAGTGAAAAGCGATCCTTTCTGAGTTGAGGCTTGGCATGACCATTCGGGGAAACTGAGGTTACCTACTGTAACCCCAGCTTCTATGAGTAAATGGCGCAGCCCTCTAAGGCTATCGCTATTGGGTAATCCCCATGCGCCCCCGCGCAGCACTGAAAACTTGTAGTCCACGCCCACCCGCAAGGTGGGCCCCACCCTCGGGCCTCCTTCCGGTAGAAATAGGAAGGAGGCCCGGCAATCTGCTCCCATACAAAATAACTTTTCTTCAGCTATTCGTAGAGCCTGTGGGGCCCAGCGCTTCCCCTGCGAAATGAACCATTGTAGACCATGGTCTACCATGGACATAAACCATGGTCCACCAGTACCATGGACATAAACCATGGTCCACCAGACTGGAAATAATATAACTTAATACAAGCTTTTCAATAGTTTCAAGCATGTAATTTTAAAATATTTGTATAGATCATGTTAATTGCACTTAATTTCATCTACAGTACACTGTCACTCTATAGTTGCACACACACTCATTAAATGCTCATTAAACAGTTGGTGAAAATGTAAAAACTATTTTATATACATTCATCAGGTGACGGTGCCTGCATGAGCCTCATTAGAATGATTGTCGACCATGGTTTCTGTAGACCATGGTTTCTGGAGACCATGGTTTCTGTAGACCATGGTTTCTGGAGATGACATTGTGACCATGGCAGGCTGACCGTGGTTGACCATGGTAGACCATGGTTTCTTCCCCATGGTACTGTGACCATCATGCTATTTTGTGGCCAACCATGGTATTACCATGGTTGGCAATGGAATACCATGGTGACCATGGTCAACCATGGTTACGTTTTGCAGGGGTTAGAGGGCTGCGCCATTACTCATAGAAGCTGGGTTACAGTAGGTAACCTCAGTCCTATTTCGTATATGGCTTCGCCCTCTAAGGCTATCGCTATTGGGTTAAGGGCGAAGCATGATGTAGTCTGCGCCCCACTGGGTCCGCCCGGCACTAGAAGCACAGACACACCTGCTCAATAACACCCCCTGCCTGTTGTGCCATGCGTAATGGTGCATCACCGTCCCTGGAACATAGCAAAACATGCCTATCTTCCCGACGGGGTGAAGGCTGGGAACAATACATACCAGCTGCTGTGAGAAAGTAGAGACGAAGGTCCCACCTTGCCCCGCGACCATAGAGGGGGAAGAGCTGCTCTTGGTGCAGACAGGTAGGAGAGCGCCCAGCTGGAACCCTGACGTCACTCACTCTGAGAAGACACTCTGTACAAAGTGTGTCAGAGGAAAAAGGAACATCCCTTCTATAAGAGGGATAACAGGGCCGCTCTCCGCGTGCCGAGAGGCAGGAGAGAGGCGCACAGCTGGTTCCCTGACGTCACTCACTCCGACAGGACACCCAGTACAGGGTGCGTCAGAGAGGAATGGGAGACATCTCTCAAATAAAAATGAATAAATGAACAGGGGGAAGACCAAGATGCAGCAGTGCAAATATCTTCCACTGACATTCCTCCGTGCAAAGCCGTGGAGGAGGAAATTCCTCTGGTGGAGTGCGCATTGATATTCTCCGGGGGCCCCACCCCAGAGGAGACATATGCCTGCGACACAGCCAGTGTCACACATCCAGTGTCACACATCCAGTGTCACACAGCCAGTGTGCAGACAGAGGCTGCCCGATCGAGCGCTCTCTATAGTGCACAAACAGGCGCTGAGAACGGCGCCAGGCCGCCGTGCGCGCCACATAGCAAGACAGCGCGCGCACAGAACAGAGGAGATGAGACGTGGCTTCTTCCTCCGACCTGTGAGGAGGGGGAAGAAGCCAGCCAGGGTGATCACTGGTCGAATGTACTTATTGTAAGTCGCTTTGGATAAAAGCGTCAGCTAAATGTAATGTAATGTAATCACTCTTGACCTAAAAGAGTTGTGATGACCTTAGACATGAAGCCGGGTTAGGGCGTAAAACAGCTGAACTGCATCTCCTTGGATCCGGAGACATGACGGAGCCACAGAGAGAGCGCAGACAAATCACTCACCCTTTTCTCTGATTGAGCCAAAAGCAGTACTACTTTGGCCGATAACAGTTTAAGGGGAACCTGATCAGGTTCAAATGGGGCTTTGCTTTAGTGCACGTAACACCAAAGCCAAATCCCACTGAGGCGCCAGTGTGCGTGACACAGGTCTGAACGGCTGCTGCGCTCTGCGAGCCCCTCTGTTAATTTCGCCGGGAATATACATTGCTCTGATGGAGAGCAACGTGTGTGTGCGCGCCCAGAACAGCAGCCGTCTGGCTGCGTTCAGAAGCTGCGCAGATCGTACTCCTCCCTGGCGATTGAGGTAGGCTGCTTCCATGGCCGTGGCCTGTTGTCTGTGTAAATCAACACATGTTTGAATGTACAGCAACGGGGCGACTCCCCCGTTCTTTTCCGAGATTTAGAAAAATAGCGGAGGTAAAAACCGCGTAAGACACTGTTCCTGGGATGACAGGAGTGTTTCTTGTATCCCATGGAACTGCTGGGAGGAGAGGCTTCTCTGTGATGTGCCGTAATGGTCGTCATGGTGACGAGCCACGCCATCGCCACCGCTGCCCGTGAGGCAAAAGGGCTGCGAGGGAGTTTCCACACGCTGCATTTCACTCCGTCTCTCATCATGAGGCGCGTACACGCCCAGGGGATGAGTGGTGGTGTGTGCAGTGCTGTCCACACGAGGCGTTATAACGGTGCTTGTGGATTTATTATGACCGTGTGTACGAGGCGTATCTCGGACAGAGGAATGCCGCGAGCTCTGCAGGTTATTAACAGAGGTTAAAACCGGCAGGCTTCTGCAGCGAGCCCTGCTGTCTACTTGGGGATTACCCAATAGCGATAGCCTTAGAGGGCGAAGCTATATACGAAATAGAACAAACAAGACGAACTGACACAGGACAGGGGAGAGACAGGACTATTTAAACATGAGGTGAGTGGGAACAGGTGGAAACAATCAGGGGCGGGGCAGACAAGGGGAGGAAGAAACAGGGCCTGAAATGAAAGACAAGAGGTAAATACAAAATAAAACAGGAAATGACAGACAAAATACACCAATCAATCAATCAATGTTTATTTATATAGCCCAATATCACAAATGTTACATTTGTCTCAGTGGTCTTCACAGTGTGTACATAAACATAACTAACACATTTGACGAGACACAACAAGCGCTTAAACTTGCCCAGCCCTAATTATATTTCATGTTTATTTTTTCTTCCTTAGATAGTCTGATATATATCATACTTTACTTCAAATATCAATTATACTTTAACTGAGGTCCACTGAGTAAACTTATAGTGTATTTTTCTTCCGAATCAATGTCAGCCTCAGTTGCCTTGCCGTGTCTGGCAGGTGTGTGTCTCTGTGTGAGGTGAGTGTTAACCTATGATTAAGAAAGTCTGTAAATGAGAAAGCAAATATATCTGGCTGTGCACTAAATGTGCTTATAATACAGTTTATGAACTTAGCTTATAAGGTAAGTAAAGAAGCCATTTTTCACTTAACAGAGTCTGTTGCGTGGACTGTGACCTGTCATGACCATTTTTCGGGAACCTGTTTAATTAAAAACATTTATCAAGATTAAACCTTTCACCTTTGCTCTCTCACACACACACACTCATCGGAAGCATTCCTACTTTGTCTGTTGAGTCTTTGGAGGAGACATCTAGCTCGCTGTTATAATATAATAAGACTTATTTTGGTTTAGCTGTAAGCCTAACTGTCATGTTACCAAGAAGTGAAATATATGGTCAGTGAGATTTACAAATCAGGACTGAACTCTCTTTGTTTGCCAAAAGAGAGAAGTGTATTTTCTTTTTTCTTCAGCATGTCTGTGTAGAAACACAGATTCATGCTGACAAGCTATACAGTATACTGTACAGTTTGTTTTCTGTTGGCATCTACATTTAGCAAAGCCACAGTACAGTAAGTAATATTGAACATGTAACCTTAATGAGAGAAAGAAACTACTGGCATTCTATTGATTATATCATTCATTTCCCAATCATTTGGAAAATACATCTATAGCTAAAATGTCAGTCAAGATTTAAAAACAATCTTATCAAAGCTTCCTATAAAATACAATTTACTATTATTTTAGTGACCTGATTTTAATGTAACAATGGGGGACATTTTTTTCTGGCTGAAAAATGAACAGTAGAAAACATTGAAAAAGGCTACTTATAATACAAAAAATATATATATATATAATACACCTACTAATCCCCTTTTAGAACAGCCACTATACTTTAACACAAAAACAAGAAACAGTATTAAAAAAGATATGTTTACAAATATTTAAAAAAAATACCCTGTATGGCATCTTTTAAATAAAGTGACCTATGTTCTTCATTACAATGTGATAATGAAAATATACTTTTTTATTTAAAAAATCAATAATAAAAAATCTGTTAAAAACACTTATATAAAAAGGTGTACAACATCATTAATGTATACATACAAAAGGGCTTAATCACTGCTACACTACAGTATATCTTCAGATGTATTTCAGTAGTCAAGAAATGTTCTCCTCCTTCATCTTCTCCTCCACCCTGCTTCCATACCCTTTAAAGTATTAGGAATGTCTCCTCTAATATAGTGCCCCGTATTCTTTCCTAATCCACACTCTGTTGTCTCCTGCAGCTCACAGAGACACATCACACGATTGTCGAAGCTGTCTGGAGTGTTCCCGGGACAACGGCTGTGTGCGTTGCCCCGAGCGACTCTTCCTGTACCTGCAGAGGGATGGGATGTCTCACCATGGGACCTGTCTCCACGCCTGCCCCCCTGCACACTTTGGACAGAGAGGGAAGGACATCAACCGCTGCATGAGTACGATATTAGAAAAAGGCCTATAACCTGCAAACATCTCTCTGACTAAAGAGTCTTCACTGATAGCTAGTCTTACTCACATCAGCACACATCTCCATCTGTCTTCAGGCCCTTTATAATGAAGGAACTGATTATTTTTTAAAGTTCACCACAACAACAACAAACAATACCAATCTACATAGTTTACACTTTTGGAATAACCCCGGTATTGAGATGAATCCCTCTTAATTCATTCCAGAGAAACACTGTGCCAACAAAAGGGAAAACAAACTCTCCTTAGTGAGTGCCTGGTTCATTCGTTGAGTTCATTCCCATTCACAAGAAAATGTATTTGATTTAAGAGATGCCAATAAGGGCTCGGGCAACATTTAGCAGAACCCTAAACAAATAGCAACATTTTGCATCTGCATGAGCAGTGAACTTGTACGTTAGTAATAGGCCAAGCTATTCGCATCATTTTGTCTACATCTCTCTAAAAGTTGAGCTTGCTGTGTGAGTGCTGAACTTGTGTGCTAACGTTAGCAGAAGGCTAAGGTAAAAGCAACATGTTGTCTCTACGGTGGAGGAAATAAGTATTTGATCCCCTTGCAAAACATGTCTTAGTACCTGGTGGAGAAACCCTTGTTGGACACACAGATGTGAGACGCTTCTTGTAGTTGGTCTCCAGGTTTGTGAACATCTCAGGAAGGATGTTGGTCCACTCCTCTCTGAAGACCCTCTCCAAATCCTTCAGGTTTTGAGGCTGATGCTTGGCGTCTCGAAGCTTCAGCTCCCTCCACAGATTTTCTATGGGATTAAGGTGCGTAGACTGGCTAGGCCCCTCCATCACCTACATGTGCTTCTTCTTTAGCCACTGCAGTGTTGCCTTGGCCGTATGTTCAGGGTCCTTGTCCTGCTGGAAGACCCACCCATGACCCACTTTCAGTGTCCTTGTTGAGGGAAGGAGGCTATCTGCCAAAATGTTACGGTACATGTTCTGGGGTTATAGTCAGCATCTCTCTTCCTCCAAACATGGCATGACGAGTTGATGCCAAAGATCGCGATGTTGGTCTCATCTGACCACATCACCTTCTCCCAAGCCTTCTCTGAATCATCCAGATGTTCATTGGCAAACTTCAGACGGGTCGATCATGTTCCTTCTTGAGCAGGGGGCCTTGCAGCGCTGCAGGGTTTGATCCATTATGGTGTAGTTTGTTACTAATAGTTTTCTTGGTGACTGTGGTCCCAGCTGCCTTGAGATCATTAAAAAGTTCCTCCCGTGTAGTTATTGGCTGATCCCTCACCTTTCTCATCATCATCAATACCCCACGGGGCGAGATCTTGTGTGGAGCCCCAGACAGAGGGCGACTGATGCTCATTTTGTGTTTCTTCCATCTCTGAATAATCGCACCAACAGTTGTCTCCTTCTCACCGAGCTGCTTTCCGATGGTCTTGTAGGCAATCCCAGCCTTGTGCAGTCATCAGAGGGTGCGGACCCGGTCCTTAGACAGCTCTTTTGTCTTGCCCTTGGTGGAGAGGTTGGAATCTGATTGATAGATTCTGTGGACAGGTGTCTTTTATACAGGTAACTAGTTGATATTAGGAGTACTTTCCTAAAGGAAGAAGACTTATGTAACTGGTCTGTTGGAGCCGGAATTCTTGTTGGTTGGGGATCAAATACTTATTTGCCACAGTTAAATGCAAATCAATTTTTATCTTTTATATAACGTCAATTTCTGGATTTTCTTTTCTTCTTAATATCACTGTTAAAATAAACCTACCATTAAAACTATAGACTGTTCATTTCTTTGTAAGTGGGCAAACTTACAAAATCTACAGGGGGGTCAAATACTTATTTCCTCCACTGTATATCTCTATGGTTTATATCTTTCTGCTTTTTTTCCAACACTGGCCTATTTTATTTAACAGGAAATACGCTGTTCAAAGGCCTAGCTACAAACCCCTCCCCCACATTAACACTTCCTTATGAACATAAACTACAAACATGGCTAGGGCTGCACAATTAATCAAAATCACAATATGAACTAGTGCAATATTCAAAGGGTGCAGGTCTGGCCTCCAAACGGTATTACAGACTAAATATAAAATCCCAAAAATTCCTGAAAAGTTAGCATCATTAAAATATATTATTCAATGATGATGTGAATAATGTTTAAAACAGTCATTCCCTCTAATAGTACAACGTTGAAATTAATTGTAATAAGGCTTTGTTTTTCCAAATTGTGCAACTAAACATGGATATTGTCATAATTCACATTCACACATACAGTCACAGCCACAGATATCTATATACATTTCATTTATTGATTGCTGTCAGCGTAAAAAAAGTATTTCTACAAATATTACATTTTGTTTTCTACATTATACATTACCCACTTTAACTTTAAGTGAACATGGGTGGGATTAGAAGTGACACAATATCGTTTTGTTTCTCCCTCCTCTTAGGGTGTCGCTCTTTGGACTGTGAGCACTGTTTCGACCGGGAATTCTGTACCAAGTGTAAACCAGGTTTCAAGATGTCCAGCGGCAAGTGTGTGACACACTGCCCGGCAGGAACCTACGCCCACCAAACTGACTGCCTTGGTAAGTAATGACGCTTTTAAATAACCCAATACGAATTTTAAGAAATTAAATAAAATGATCAGAGGTAATCTGTGTGTATCAAAACGTGATATACAGTATCTTTCTCTCTGCCGTAGAGCTCTATTGTTGTCCGAAAACTATAAAAAACACACTAATGAGCCACACTGTTGAACTATGTACATTGTTCCTTCTTTACCATGAACATACACCGTCCCAAATCCTCAATAGAGCCCCAAATGTGGATTCATCTGTCGCTGAAAATACTCCCCGACAAAGGAACTATTTCCTTTTCCCCAAAAATAGTTTCCAGCTGTTGGTATGTCTTGGTTGAATGATGAAAAAGTCAAAGTGTAGTTTAGCAGTGTGTAAATATACTCATTCCATGAAACGCTATCCTCCAAAAGAAACTATAAATAATCAGCTAACAGTTATGAATGTTTTATATTTATTGACTTGAAGTCAGTGAACTAAAAGCCTATTGACCAGCAGCAAGCTGTTAAATGTAAGCCGGCTCTGAAATGGAAGCATCGGTCAAACGAACAGCAGACATATTCCTGGTAAAAACCTTTCCTTTAATCGGCTTTCTCTTTGGCTCTGTGGTCATTTCCTGCAGTGTTTTATGTTTGAAGGGTTTCATTTATCATCATTTATGTGGTTATGTATTTTTTAGGTTGCATCAGGCGGACTTTGGTCAAAAATGTGCGACTGTTGATAAATTGCAACTGTTTTGGTAAACTACATTTTGTTTCAAATCAGACCATGAAGAAGAAAACACATCTTGAAGCTATTTTTAAACGATTTCTCATGGATAAAATGATTATTCTCGAAGAAAGTGACATTATCAAAGTAAAGAAACTTCTTAATTCTCGAAGAAAGTGACATTATCAAAGTAAAGAAACTTCTTAATTCTCGAAGAAAGTGACATTATCAAAGTAAAGAAACTTCTTAATTCTCGAAGAAAGTGACATTATCAAAGTAAAGAAACTTCTTAACACATAACAGTTTAGTTACACATGCGAACTACAAGTTCAGCCTTTGTGGTATTTTGTCTTGAAGTATTTAAGCGTTTGTTTTGAGAACGGATTCTTATCTTTGTCTGTTTCTGTGGACTTGCATGTGCTCCATTTATTTCTTTTTATTTCTTAATTATTTTCTAATATGCAGCCAAACTTTCAATTCAATACGTGATTCACGTTAAAGTCTTCTGAGAAGTTTAATAATGTATTACCTTATCTGGTTGTGTATCGTCCCTTCTAACTAACTGAGATGTACTGTTGAGTTTCCCCTCTGCTGTTCACCTGCGCCATCTGCAGCTTCTGCTGTTTCTTGGCTTCGTGACCACATCTGGTTTTGATGCCTCACTGTTGGTATACACCTCGAGCAACTCCAGCAAAGAGTCACTGGAAATCTATTCATTTATACCAACTCTAATAATGATAATGATTATTTCCAGGAAATGTTGTCCCAACTTGGCTGATGTTTTTTCCGCTGTGGGCTTTGTGGAAAAATGGCAGTGATTGATTGTGTCGGTGACATCACTAATCAGCAAACGGTTACTAGCAGTGTGACGACCCGTGTATTAATGCTTCAGCTGGTACTCATCTATCTTAAATGATAGCAATGTGTTTGCCGGTGTCTGAGGAAAACCGTCGTATTAAAATATTGCAACTGCTCCATGGGTGATTGTTGCGAGTTACTGATTTATCTAAACCATCTCAGTTGTTGCATTTCTCTAATGGAAGAGAACATTAAGCCAAAACATTCAAATTAAAGGAAGTTATTTACAGTTGGCATTTTCCTTGGTATAGGGGTGATTTCGAAAAGTAAGGGGCCATGCGGCTTCACAGCATTGGACGACTCATGGTCATGCCACTAGGCATCAGGACTTGGCTCCTGATTGGAAGAAGGATTTCACTTGTTAGATCCCGTAATTGAAACCGGACAAATATGGCAGTTTGTTTTAAAACTATTGGCTATATTATCTTATCAATGAAATGTGTTTCGGAAAAGGGCGTAGGGAGTTTCTGAAGGCGGTGATTTGCACTGGACAACTCTCATAAAGTACTCTTTACCTCAACTTTAGACAATATGTCGCCATCTAAATACTCAATGCTGTAATACCAGAATGCATTGCAGGGCTTCTCAATTAGACCATGAAACAGAAGCTTTAAAAGGACAGATCCTGTTGACATAAGCTCCCTTTATACTATACACGATTTACTCCATGTTCACCGCGAGGTTGGACGAAGAGCATGGCAGCGAAAACAGACAGTTAGTTGTGTTTCTATTATTACCTCCTTTTGCTATCATGCGCCGGCAACTATTTTTCAATCGGGACAAGTGGCGCAGGCAGCAATATAGAGCCGTATTACCGATTGTCAGGTGATCTGATGTTTTATAGTAGCTTAAGGCCGAGAGAGAGGAAAGCGCATTTCAAAAGTTGAAAAATGTACTTGTTGAAACACCCGTTCCTTTGGTTTATCACATTCTAAACTAGTTGAAAACTTGGCTTCTGCAATCCTTGACAAATCTCAATCCTTTTCTCTCTTAGAGGACGGTCTCTTGGCTCCATTGGGAGAATGGAGCGAATGGAGCGCCTGTCTCCGTGAAGGCGTCACCTGCGGCTTCAGGTGGGGCAAGCAGACCAGGACCCGGATAGGCGGGCCGTCCGGGAGAACGCCTGAAGAGAAGGCAGCATCACTTTGTCCGTCGCACAGCGAGACACAGAGGTGCAGGATGAAGAAAAAGTGTCCCACAGGTGAGGAGAAAGGGGGGAGATTAGAAGTGCAAACAATACACATTTAATAGTAGGCTGATGTTGACCGTTTTTCCTTTCGGGAGCAGTAGCAGAGCAGGGAAGAAGCTCCATAACTGTTGGACCTTTTACAGACAAGTTTCAAAGGTTAAGGGTTTTTATTGCATATTACGGAGGTGTCATGTTCCTGCTACCCCTCCATATGGATAACGTTATGCTTTATTGTCTTTGGTTGAAAGGTGAAAGTTCTTTGAAGCTGAAGTTACTGACTTTCTGTAACTTAAGTGATAAACAATGGACATGACCACATCAAACGTAGGGAAACAAAGAACTAGTTTCATAAACTATTACTAGTAAACGTAGATAAATCAAACTTGTTCACAGCAAAGGAGTATCAATAAATTCCCTTTTTATAAAGCAAGTTTCCATGGTCAACTAGTCAACATCAAGTATCAGAGTTTGCCTTTCTCTTTCATCCTATGATCAATTTCTGCTGTATTTTGAAATATCACAATTAGCCTGTGGCACGATTACAGCTGTGTTAAGGTTATAGGACCATTTTGGTAAAGGTTAACATATATCAAAATGGACTTGTGGTAGGAAACGGTTAGCTAACAGCCGTTTCCAGTTTTCTTTTGTTGACAAACTCCTCCCTCTGATCTTGGTTTGGATTCAACTACATACCGAATATTTTTTACTGAGGTGCGGAAGTTACATAACAAATATTCAAGGTTGACTTCAGCTTGACTTTGTTTCTCCTCTGACTACGTCAGCGTCTTGGCTCTTGATTACGTAGGTTAAATACATATTGATTTTGTGGGTTAAATACACATTACAGTGATTTACTTCTCAGGGCTATTATCCACTATGTCATTCCCTCTGCTGTCAGGGAAACTTTTAGGAAATGTAGTGTTCACCTGTTTGTGCTGTGATTTTGTCTTTAAATCATAACAACACCGTTTGGGAGCTTTTGTTTATGGTAAATGAAATATGACACTAGCATGGTGCACAACGTTTCTGATGATGGCATGTGGTGGAACAACTGAAAGGCTGCGGGTAGGAAACCACTTTCAAAATGTTTATTAACATTAAAATATATTCCCACATGGCGTGGTTTTTGGAAAGCAAAATATCTGAGTCACATGTTAAGGAAAAAGTGATGATATTTTCGAAAACCAGCATTTCATAACCAAGTTAGAGGACGTCCATTAAATCTTTCTCTTTCCGTTAGAGTAAAACTAGGAAACATATTGATATTGCTGCATAATTACTGTGTGTGCGTGGCATCTCAGTGTGTAATGCTGTTCAAACATCCTCAAAGACAAATCTACAGCCCCTCACAGAGGATTTCTCTCTTGAGCACCAGGTAAAGAAAATGGAAACAGAAGAGAATGAAGTATGAAGATGATATGATAACAGACTGTATGTCAACCTTGCCTGGCTTCACGTTGCCAAAAAAGGCCTTGTTTTTCTGAATGTTGGCTGTTCTGCTGCAAGATAACATCTTAAAACCTCACACACCTCAGCTTCATCAGAAGTTTGACTTTAACGCTGCTTCCATCCAAGGATATCAAGGCTCTCCGATGTAGTGCAACTCACAGCGATAGGACTCCAGAGGGTAATGCTCATCATGTGTTCTGTGTTGCTGAGCCATAATGAATCCTTCAAATCTCCAACTGCAAGAAAAACTTTGAAAACTCTCTGTTGTGAAATTGCTGTCAATGCTAGTTAAACATTGTTCTGAAGAGAACAAAAACACAGAGTATTTAGTCAATTACGCTGAGCCCTCATCAGTGTTTGGCCTTTGTTTTAACTCTGCATTAAATGAATGACCGACTTCAAACTGCTTTTCGAAAACCTTCAGAACCTTGCAGCACGTTCCCTCCAAAACCAAATTGTGGGTGTGACCTTTTGTTGTTCTGTCTTGTCAAAGTTCTTTGTGTTGTTCACTCTTTCAAAGTTGGTGGGAAAGCCGAGAGTTATCTCCCTTCAAATGTCTGTAAATATTGTCTTGCTTTGGATACTGGGTGTGTGTGTGTGTGTGTGTGTGTGTGTGTGTGTGTGTGTGTGTGTGTGTGTGTGTGTGTGTGTGTGTGTGTGTGTGTGTGTGTGTGTGTGTGTGTGTGTGTGTGTGTGTGTGTGTGTGTGTGTGTGTGTGTGTGTGTGTGTGTGTGCGTGCGTGCGTGCGTGCGTGCGTGCGTGCGTGCGTGCGTGCGTGCGTGCGTGCGTGCGTGTGTGTGTGTGTGTCCATGTCTGTGTGTTTTCAACTTCTTCCGCGATGGAAGCCATGTCATTTTAAGTAATTATCATGATCATTGTCAGATAATATGTCCGGTGGCATTAGCAGAGGAAGAAATGGGATCCAGCAGAGCCTGGTGCAGTGATCGGTCCCTTGCACCTAATAGCACACATCTGGGATAAAAGGGTGCTGTGGCATCGCTCTGACATTCCTCTGTTGTTCCAGATTAGACGGCTCTAGTCTTTTAATTCCTGCTCTCTTGTTGTCTTATTGTTTTCAGATGATGAGGAAGGACACGGGTCTCTTCTGTGGTTCTCCTTGCTGCTGCCAGAAAACTTTCAAGGGCTAACCGAGGAATCTGTAGCTTGTTCTACTGGCAATTTAGCAAAATGTCTTACAGACTGTTGAGATGTTATGCTGTAGGGGAATGTCTCAATTAGTAGCACAAAATCTATTTATATTTC
This sequence comes from Pseudochaenichthys georgianus, assembly GCF_902827115.2. Lineage (NCBI taxonomy): Eukaryota > Metazoa > Chordata > Actinopteri > Perciformes > Channichthyidae > Pseudochaenichthys > Pseudochaenichthys georgianus. Next base: position 36,106,851 of record NC_047507.1, on the reverse strand, counting down.
CGTCCATGTTATCTGATTGACATATGCACTTAGTGAACAGTGGCCCAGCTGTTTGACAGAGAATCTACAGGTCACGGGTTCAAGTTTAAGAAAAGTGTTCAAAGGTGAAGATCTAGTAGAGGTTGCAGATGTTGCAGTCTTGCTCTGACATTGGGTAGAGAAGCATCTTTGTAGCTGGTATGCAATCAGTTCAATTCTGGTACCAGCAAGATAAGCCCGGGCGAGTCAAGTAAACGAGAAGCTGTCACCTGTATTGCATTTGCAATGAGTAAACTACCCTGTATAAATTGAGCACAGTTAATACTTTTACAGCCATGGGCGACTTTGAGGTTGTATTTTACCGCAGTGTTGCCTGGCACTATAAAGGCTGGTAAATGTTTGTTTGGCATGTTAGCATACTTACTTAGCCGGTAAAGCGAAGGCTAACCAAGTCTTTTTGTTGAATATATTGAAACTTAAATTATTAGTTTATTGCGACTGTATGGAGCGTCATACTCTGATGTGCAAGGCTAGCCAGTGAGTTAGAAAGTGACGCCAAGGTTTCCTGACCAATTGTCTATATGCGACGAGTTAAGTATAAGAATTGGCTAAAAACTGAGCCCCAATCTGTCCTTGTTTTGACAGGCTAGTGCCTCTACAGGAACATTTAGGGGATGAAGGATTCACCCCCTGGGCACCATTAATGGCTTGAACACTGCTCACTGTAAGGACTGTTAAGTATGTTTATTTTTACCCAACCAGTGTTGCCATTGTGTCTAAGCATAATCAAATGGTGAACCATATTTTTTACAGTTAAATATAATTGCTTACCCACAGATGGTTAAGCGTTCATAGCCTGCAATGCTAAATACGTGCTTCACTGGAAATCAAGAAATAACTCAACATTCTAAATATTTGGATATTTGTAACCAGCTGAAGGGGGGTTTGAGTCTGTAAAACCATAAATAAATAATAATCCAAGATATGGTGGGTAGTAGTGATCCCATACATTACTTTTCTAAATCCGACAGCTCTTTGATGTTTCCCAAAGCCAGTTAAAGCAGTTTATTTTCTGTTTTATTAAACAGTAGGACTGCAACAAATGAAAGAAACAAAACATTGTAAATAAAGGACTGTTGCTGATAGACAGCATTTAAAATGACTGAGTCACATTAGGCCAGGCGCCGGATAGACATGATTTGTCTGAAGACGTCATACATTAGTTGAAGTCGGCCAGGATGACATTCGATAGCTCCATACCCCGTCAAGTTGTGGATTCTGTAGGCAAACCCTAACCCTTAACCTCAACTAGCACAACAACGTCTCGATGCTCTGGATCAGTTTGAATTTGCTGTTGTAGTTAGAATCAAACAACATGTACACGCTTAATAACAAGCAAGAATTCACCCGTTCATAAGCTGGGGAAAGAAGCTACCTTACAAGGTGCTATCTGTTTATCAGGAGAGGTAAAGATTCACACACACTTATGCGCTTTCAGGGATTAGTCTTGCCCATGACACATCAAAAAGTAGACCGCAGTGGCTGGGGATTAAAGAGACCGTTTGATTATTCAAGCTCTCTCCACATGTTGAAAACTAAACCAGCCTTTTCCTGGGTTCTGAGGTTTGAGCTGCTTATTATATTTGTTCGAATTACTTTGGCGGCTTAAGACACATGTTTGGACTTAGAATGAAACCGTATTAGTTGTATTTAAGATGGTTATAATCCCCCCTAGTCAGACTGATTTACTTGCTGCAGTGCAGCCCTTATTCAGGGAAATAATGCATTTCCCCTGCTTAAAAATCAAAGAAGCCGGTAGGTAGGGTTTCATGATGCAGTCAAACACAAATGTAAACAAAAGGAACATTGTGGTGTCCATGGTCAAAATCTATTTGCATGCATCTGCATTGCATGTATCTTTCTAAACGCTAAAGCCACTAAGACTAACTTCCCCTGTCGTCCATCCTTCATGATCATTCCGTTAGTGCTGCTGTATATTGTTTCATAAATGCAGCAAAGTAGAAATAATTAGGATATAAGTCATAATAGAAAAACTGTAGTCCCTTGTGGTTTGTTGCCTGGTTATTACTTTTGTTCTCTGAATGCTGAAAAGAGAGCTATGCTTTATTTGTACAAGGGATTCCTCTTGGGAAGAGAATACTGCAGCTGTGCTTGCGTACAATATTTAATGTAATAAAGGCTTGGTCCAATCCAATGCACACGCATAGTCCTGCACGCTATACTGTAGCTAGCTAGCCAAAAACAAGATCAAAACACAACAGCAGAGGCTGACAATAACACGGAACAGGGCGGCACTCTGGGAACACTCCGATATGGTGATCAGTTAACAAACAATATTTTGAAATACTAAAAGGAAATTACCAAAACTGTGCACTGAGTGATCTGATTGGTCAAGGTTATCTTTTGATAGCCTGACAAGTCACTTTTCAACGTCGGCTATCACATACAATAAGGTGCATCAGGTTATATAAAACCACACAGTATTTAAAAAAGAAAAAAGAAAGAAATGTTTTTGATATAATGTTGTACGTAGTTTGTTCTCCATGTGTCTGTAGCGCAGGAGATGCAGGTGTGATCTGTAAAGGTATCTTTGGGTCAGCTTTGAAGGGCCAGTCTGGCTCAAACGCAGGGACAGTTTATTTATTCTACCGCAGTCCACCTCTGAGAACAGATGTGCATCAGATAAAGAACTCACTGCTGGCAGCAAAGGACCTATTGTGATCTTAAAAGTCCCTCATTGAGTTCAGACATTCAGAGCTAAATATTGATCAAGTTAGTTGATTCACCATACGGTTCTTTTCTCAGACAGCATTCCAGGCACAAGAAAATGAGTCTGCTTCCACTAAAATGTAATAACAGCAGTAGCCTTCTCTGTCATAAAATGCCACTAATATTGTACTCCATAAACAAAAGATAAAAGTACTTTCTTGCAATTAGGATTAGAATGGAATTCCTTTAAAGTCTTGATTGTCGTGCTTTCTTTCCCAAACTCTGCACTTTTCCCATGTCTTTATCCTGCAATTGTAAGATTTAAGTGTCAGTGCCCATTCCAAAATAATGTAATGCAACTGTGTTTTGAAGGTTAAAAAGTAAACACATACCGTATGATTCTGTAAAAAACTATTTCAAAGGATTCCAACTATTTAGACTTAGGCTTTGGGAAAATGTGGCTTGTCAATTTTGAAACACAATATTGTTGTCGTATTTCATTGAGGGTTGAGAGAAAAACAATATTGTTTAAATATATGGTTAAGGATTATATCGCAAGGATCTATTTCCAACAAGAATTCCGACAAATTCCGCCTGACAAAAAGGAAGTTACTTGAGATGTTACAGTTTCAGACACTGCTACCTCATAATGCAGCCCTTACAGTGTAGAACTCAGTGGCCTTCTCGCCCAGCAACACATGGATCTGCGTAGAGCTTACAGTGCACTGTAACACAACACAGACAGCGTACTTTTTCCCAAGTATCATATGCATTAAGTTAGCACATAGCGATCCCAGTGCAGACGTAGCCTCTGGGCAACTGAAGCTCTTGACAACAGTTATTCATTAGAGACAAGGGGCTTTCTGCAGACTCAGGCCTGAGTAAAAGACAGTATTGATATTGTTGATCTTCCTTTCCCTCAAAGTTGTGGGTAGGGATGAGTCTGGTTCTGGGTGGATTTCAGGCATTTTCGTGAGGTTTCGTGTCAGTGTGACCGATTCAATTTGGCTGGATTCAGTCCCTTTCAATTGCTTTTATAAACCTATATCAGACCATCAGGAATTGAGAGATTCAGGATGCTCCACAGGTGGTCCTTGTATTCACTGTTTTGAAGTACTGAATGTACCAAAGATGTTGTCGGTCTGGTTCTATGATACTTTTACAACTTGCAGGTGTCCTTCGTCCTCTGCATGGCATTTCTCTCGTCTGTTATCTCAGTGTGCTCGAGAATTGAATCCAACTCATTGGTCCCTTAGAAAATCTTGTTAAGACTTATTTGACTTGCTTGTAAAATGTTATGAGGACAAGTGAACTTATAACTGTAATTACAGAGAAAAGCTCCTACTGCACCTGTTGTGTTAATACAAGTCTTTGGTATATTTTGGTACAAATTATAAAAGAATGTCTGAGTTGGTAAACCTTTGTGTGCCATGAAGGTATGACATCACCTAACAGTGTAGCGTAATGTTGGTATTATTGTTAATATGTGCCGCAGGGATGACGTATTTGTGGAGACACCATAAATTAGCATTGCACTAGTTCAGGTCACGACAGGAAACGACTGAGGGGCCATTGGGACGTTAACCATTTTCCCATTGGCCTGCCTGCACCTGTCCAGCAGTTTCCGTCAGTGGTTGCACTGTTTACCTCGATTTAATATGTAGAGAGAAGTTGTCAACGGTGGTGCAGCCTTTACATATCGAGGGGAACAAGGGAGAGGAAGACAGCTGAAGATCTTCAGTCATAATTCAATGGGGTATGTCATTTATTTCAGAAAACACTTTTTGTTATATTCCATGGAATGCTCTTAACGTCCCGATAGCAATGAATATATTAAATGCTTTGACAATAAATACATACACAAATTAATCTCTGGAAGCCGTAGCGCTGTAAAAAGCACGACCAATCATCTGCCTCGGCCCGGCTAAAGTAACTGGATGGCCTACCTGCCTGTCAGCCTTCCATCTGTGCACAAACTTATCTCGTGCCCTCATTGGTCATGTGCGCGTTCGTGTGTGTTGGAGGAGGGGCTCTGTGAGGAAGTCTGAAGGAAGAGGCATATTTTTTCCGGTTGTGTATTTTCAAATTCAAGCGCAATCGCAGCTCGTTTCTCCATTCTTACCTACCCTACCTTTAACTCTTTTTAGGGTGCAGCTATATGTTTTATTTATTTCAAAGTGAGCCCATTTTAATAATATTTTTTTTCCTTCAAATGTGCAGAGGACTCCCCAAGTGCTGTGTTTAATTTATTTTAAAGTAGGCCTGTGTATTATTTTTAATTCTCCTTATAAGAGTTATTTGTTTCTTATTAGAGGTTAACAGTTTTATATCATGTAATACATAGCCTAATAAATGCAAAAAAACTGTAGTTTTTGTCTGATATAACGATAAAAAACTATGAAATATGTTTTGCGGCTCCAGACGAAAAAATGTTTTGGAAAAAGGAGCAAAATGGCTCTTTTGGTCATAAAGGTTGCAGACCCCTGGGTTAGGGCGACAGACTTTGACTAGATTCTCTCAGGGAACCATGGAACTCAAAATGTTTGAGTTATCTGGGAAATATCTTTATGAATTTGTATGATAGGTACAGAAAGCATCAGATGATTTATTCTAATGACTGGTGACCCTGCATTTCCCCTAGAGCCACCATGAGGTTCACATGTGTGCCTTTAAGAGGGATGTCTCAACACATAATGGTTTAATTGTCATGAAATGTGGTGCAAACATTATTTCCCTCACAAAATAAATAAAAAACACTCTGACTTCTCTCAAGTACCATCTTTAATCCGAGATGTGGTCAAAACTTTCACAGAAGCTAGCATGGCTTTTAGAGTCTTATTTGCTTCAATTCATAAATGGTCTTTAAACTGAGACAAGGAGAGAAACTACTGTTGGCTGCTTAGTACAACCTACAATAGATCTTTCCGTTGTGGATTCAAATGCACAAGTTGTTTGTGTGATCTTTCAGCTCCTGTTGCTCTGCTGTACCGTGTTTTAGCATGTGTTCACGTGACAATGCATTTTTGTGACAGTTTGTTTAACTGTGCCCAGTGTGTGTGAACCACAAGGCTCCATGACGCTTAACTTCATGCCAATTTATCTCCAGTTTTGCCAGTGTACTATGGCAATGCCCCCCCCCCCCCCGCAACATGTGGTTCCAGTGTTACTCTGTGTTGTGGAAGTGGTCAGTACAAGCTCAAGGATAATAACCGCATTTCTGAAGAATCCTCCATTTTCGAGTTTGTCTAGTCAATTTAAGATCTCCGAGACGTGGCCACATCCAAGTCTGATATTATCTGGATTTAAAGGGCGAGTCATTCAACCATGAAGGCATCTAGCCATACAAAGAAATTGAAACAAACACAATTATGTTTGCGATGCCCACAAGTCTTCATCATCTAATCAAAATAAGGCTTGTTTGCTTTCCAAAACCCAACTGCTTAATAAACAACCAATTTGACTTTTTCCTACATTTCTTCAGATTCAAGATCTTGTAAAGTGACATTTCAATCATTATTTTAAGTTGTTATTCCTGTTTCTAAGCTGAGACATTCAAAATATGTTTTTAAAAAGTGCTCAAGTTTTGCCGTTGGAGTATTTAGGTAAACATTAAACTGGCGAAGCACATAGATGTTGGGAAGAGAGTGTTGATGATGTGGTCATACATGTATTTGTTACGTGGAATTCAGTAAAATAACGCAAGGATAACATTTATATTTCTGTTTACGTATGTGCAGTTTTCCAGCACAGTGCTTGATTCAGTTAAGATGGCAGAGTTATGGTTCACTCATGAAATACCAGCTCCATCCCATCTGCATCACTGTCTACATGTTTGTGTGTGTGTGTTTGCGTGTGTTTGTGTAATAAAGTAAGAAGCAAAGACACTGCCGCAGTAAAGAGATTAGTATTGTTTCATGTAAATATCTCTTTTCTGTTAGCATACCTGTGGTTAGCATTAGCACCAGGTTTGATAGGACTCACATGTGTGTTTAGCGGAGAACTGCTGTATTTATGACACACACAGCAGAGATGAGAAGTGACATATTTACTGAACTTGACTTCAGTGTGCTGCAACTTCAACTGAAGAAATACATTTAGCAGGACTTCAGATATTTCCTTCACTACATACGCAGAGTATGACTTTATTCAGGTCATAAAACATCAAAGGGTGATTCCGTAAATAAAACAGTTGGCATCTTTAAAAAAACAAAACATGAACAGAAAATTCTGTAATAAAAATAGTATGTTTTTTGCCACTGGAAAAGAAAAAAATAGTCCGTTTTTTTTTTGTTGGGAAACCCAAGTAAAGTCATTGAAGACACGTGATGGTGGGTTCAGACACAAAACAAATCCTACAGTCATGTGGGAAGTACAATTCCAAAGATTGTCATCGAAAAGGAGATCACAATGTAAACATTATTAACTCTTACTCTTACCAGTAACCTACACACCTAGAGCCAGATAAGGCTAAGAGGTAGAAATGTGTTTTGAGCAATCCTCATGTCAGAGAGGCTTTACAGTCTAGTAGCAACAGTAAAAGCATATTTCCCCTTTTAGCCCAGACTGTTGAACAGCCAACTACCTCAGGTCAGACAATCTGAGAGATGTGAAGGAGACTTAAAAGGGTTAAAGGATCTGAGATATATGGAGTTTCTAGCCCCTGAAGAGCCTTGAAAACAAACCGAAATAAGTTCTCTGCACAAGAGGCCAACAAGGAGAGGCCAGCCCGGGGTGATGTGGTGTGTGTGTGCCAGCAGGAGGCCCGGCAGCAGCGTGTAACACCAGCAGCAGACAGGAAGTGGCAGGAAATAACACAAATTACCAGAGTGTTGCAGGGATGTTCCTCACATAGTTCTCCTGTTTTCTGCTGTTCTATGTGGATTCAGAATACTTTTTTTTTTATCTATCCTGGCTGAATTTGGATTTCATAGGTTGGTCCTTTTTAGACTGATATAAAATAAAACAATATATAGACAAGATCAAGTCAAAGTGTGCACATACTTATATAAAAACAATACATTTGTAGAAATGTACAATATATTCAGTGGTGTATTAATATTAAGAATGATCTTTTTGCTCAAAATGTGCTGTAATATTGATTCTGTAATAATGCCTGGTGGTGTGAGTATTGCACAGTTGAGTAATAAACAAACTTAATGCAGATTTGCACAAATCAAATATTACTACATATCCAGCTTTTTTTAGGTATTAAGTAGCAATCTCCCCCGAGTTTTTTCCCAACAGCACTTGTTCCAGCATAAAGTTGAAAATGTTCCCTTCTTCCTCCTGCTACTCGTAAATGAATAAGTAATTCCCTCAAATCCCATTGAAAACTTTGGACGGTATATACATGTAGCACCCATCCCACAAATCAGATATTAATGTGTAGAAGTAAAACAAGAGAAATAGTATAGCAATATCCTTAAAGATTATGTAAAAACATAAATAAAACTACACATCTTCAGATGTTATACATACATTAAGTGTCCTACACTAATAATACAAAGTTATTATTAGCATGCTGTGTGTACCTTGTGTGCACCGCCTAGTGGTTAAAGCACGTTATTGAATTATTTGTGTTGAATAATGTTATTTTTGTTGAATAATGTTATTTGATGAAAAACATATTAAGAGTTCATACTTTCATAGGGGGGAAGTAGAAGGTCAATAATAAAAATATAGAATATACAAAATCAAGAAGATACTGTAAGTGATCTCTACAATAAAACAGTTTAGTGCTGGATGTACAAAGATATTAATAGGAGGATGTGCAAAACAGACAAACTAATTAACCTTTATTAACACAATAAAGAATACTTTAGGTTAAGGTCTTCTTTCAAATAAGAATAAAGCTTTGGGGGTATCTATCTACAGATAAATATTAAGCCTGACAAAGTACTTAACGTCTAATATATTGCTTTCCTGCAATGTTAATGTAGCGTGGTACAGAGTGAAGTAGCCCTCCACTACACATTTAATTTGAAAGTCTTTTATTTTGTTCTGCAAAGAGCAACAATATGTATCTTATCACAGTTCGCTACACACACACACACACACACACACACACACACACACACACACACACACACACACACACACACACACACACACACACACACACACACACACACACACACACACACACACACACACACACACACACACACATATATACATTTGCACACACAGTATACAAAGATTAAGCCAATTTAAGGCGGCGGTTATTATGCTGTCCAGCAAAGCGTTTAACCAAAAATATCTAGGTCCAGTACCTTTGCACGCTCACTCTCAATGCTGAGCACAGCTAAATGTGTCAACCGCTTGCCATTGTTGACCGCAGGTGAGTTTTAACAAGCTTCAAGGTTAAGAAGCTGCGCTCACACCCAGCACTACTCACTGGCAAAACAGCTGCAATCTTACATAAACTAAAGAGCTCAAACAAGACGTCCTTAAACGGGTCCAGGAACTTGACTAAGTCCATCAGAGTGGTGGGAGTCTCTTTTCCCTTTGCCCTTTTTCCTTCAAAAAGTGTTCTTGCCTGATTTAGTTCGTTCTTCAGATCTGGAAAACCTGAGCCATAAGCTTCTGCAAATAACAACACTAGGGCTGAACGATTAATCGATTTTAAATCGAAATCGCGATTTTAAATGATGCGATTATGAAATCGCAAAGCCTGCGATTTTTTTTCTTCTTGTGTGTCAGTCATCCACACCAATCAGAAGTGTTGTGCTCCACATGTACCAGCCATTGTTAATCAATCAGAAGTGGCCCATGATAGAAGGTGATAGACAGATTGATCCAATCACCTGCCAAGTGCTTCTGAAAGTGCCTGCCCTTTCCAAATGGCTTCCAATGGAGCTTTAGATGGTTTGGTGAAACAAACCATCTGAGTCAGGTTAGCAATGCTCCATCACATGTTTTACATCTATTACAGATCTCACCAGAATGCATGACCCCACCACGACTCCTTAACACCGCATTACGTGGTGGAGTCACGAACTTTGCTACATTTACGTGTCTGCACCACGCAAACAACCCCAATGTAAAGTGAATGAGGCTCCTTTGTTGTGGTGCACACAGTACACGCATTTCTACAACGTCCAGCAGTGAGCTTTTATTCTATAAAACGTTTTTAAAATCTACTTTATAGCTTGTAGTAACTCACGGGAGGCTTCTTTTATTTTATTTGTATTCATAATAATTTGTATTTTTCGTCAGAATGTATTATGGCAACCCTGTCTCCTAAAAATTACGTTCCCACAGACCTAAACTGCATTCTCAATTACGTTTAGCTAGAAACGTATTTTCTCCCACCTTACGTTTCTTATGAACGTATCTTAAATACGTTTATTTTCTACATGTCTTTGCCATGTATTGTCTTGCTTATAATAATGATAATAGTCATTTATAAATATCATTTTAGAGCACACATTTGAAATCAGTAGGCAAGGCTGTAATTTCACCAGCTGAGCGAGGCAGAAAATAATAGTTTTAAAATGCCAAAAAGCTGCTGTCTCGTTTATTGCACCTCAAACATTAAAACAAATCCAGAGTTACGTGTTTCTGTACTTCCTCTAAGAGAAAGGACAGTAACAGAAGATCTCTGTGGCTTCAGGCTTGATCGCTGTTCAAATGACAGCGTTGGTTTCCCCAAAAGTGGGCGGGGCTGTAAAGTGACGTAGATTTTACTCTCATCTATTATTCAAAACCATTCTTATTATTTACTCAACAATAACACACAATTATCCTTGTTTTTATTTATTCGTTTAATTCTATAATCTTGGGCTTTTTAGCATGCTTTTTAGCATGCTTTTTAGCCGTAAATAAAGTCACCGGAAACAGACGTAGTAGGCCTATAAGGGACATTTCGATCGATACACACCACAAACCCACTGAACAGATTACCGAAGATCCTCAGCCTGAAGCTTGTTGATTGGATGTTTTAGCCACAATGCATGTTGGGATATGATGTTAATGTGATATGTTATCCAAAAAATTAAAAAAATTAAATAAAAAATACTTTATTCCGAGTGTTTTTGCTTTTCTCTTTGGAAGTCATCACATAACGGCATTGTAATACACGGTTCGGCTGCATTACATATTACACATCAGCCGTAGTTCTTTATTTATAGAGCCCTGATGAGAAGACTTCTGGACAAACTTGAAGAACTGCCGCCAAAACTGAATATGTGACGTGGATCATAAATATATCAACAATTAAACAATATCTTGCATTTCTTTTCACAAAATACGTCTCCTTGCAGTATCAATACTAATTCGGCTGACTTTTATATTTGATCCAATTGGTAGATAGGTTATATTTACACCATAACGGTGCACAGCTGATAGAAAAGGACTTTTTTAAAAGATATTACTGATTTTCTTTGAATATAAGGCAAGGCAAGGCAAGTTTATTTATATAGCACTTTTCAACACAAGGCAATTCAAAGTGCTTTACAAAAAATGAAAGACATTAAGCATTAAACAAGAAAAGTTAATAAAATAAACATTAAAAGAAAAAATACATGGATAAAAGTTACAGTGCAGTTTAAGATATGAATAGTTCAATTAAAAGCAGCGACAAAAAGAAAAGTCTTCAGCCTGGATTTAAAAGTAGTAAGAGTTGCAGCAGACCTGCAGGTTTCTGGGAGTTTGTTCCAGATATTTGGAGCATAATAACTGAACGCTGCTTTACCATGTTTAGTTCTAATTCTGGGGACAGAAAGCTGACCAGTCCCTGAAGACCTGAGAGATCTGGATGGTTAATAATTTAGCAGGAGGTCAGTAATGTATTTTGGGCCTAAACCATTCAGTGCTTTATAAACCAGCAGCAATATTTTGAAATCTATTATTTGACACACAGGAAGCCAGTGTAAAGACTTCAGAACTGGAGTGATGTGATCCACTTTCTTAGTGTTAGTGAGGACTCGAGCAGCGGCGTTCTGAATCAGCTGCAGCTTTCTAATAGATTTTTTAGTGAGACCTGTGAAGACACCATTGCAGTAGTCGAGTCTACTGAAAATAAAGGCATGGACAAGTTTTTACAAATCCTGCTGTGACATTAGTCTTTTAATCCTAGATATATTCTTCAGGTGATAGTAGGCTGATTTAGTAACTGTTTTAATGTGACTGTTGAAACTCAGGACAGAGTCCATGACTACACCTAGATTTCTGGCTTTATCTGTTGTTTTGAACATTGCACACTGAAGCTCAGCGCTAACTTTTATACGTTCTGACTTGGCTCCAAAATCCATTACCTCAGTTTTATCGTTGTTTAATTGGAGAAAGTTCTGACACATCCAGTCATTGATTTGTTCAATGCACTTACTCAGTGTTTGAATTGGAGCATAGTCTCCTGGTGAAATTGTTACGTAAATGTGTGTGTCATCTGCATAGCTATGGTAACTTATTTTGTTGTTCTTCATTATCTGAGCCAGTGGTAGCATGTAGATGTTAAAGAGAAGAGGCCCCAAGATGGAGCCTTGAGGAACCCCACATGTCATATTTGTCAACTCAGATGTGTATTTACCTATAGAAACAAAGTTGTTTCTGTCCTTTAAGTAGGATTCAAACCAATTTAGAACTGTTTCCGAAAGTCCCACCCAGTTTTCCAGTCGGTCTAGTAATATGCTGTGGTCAACAGTGTCAAACGCAGCACTGAGATCTAATAATACTAACACTGAAGTTCTGCCACTGTCTGTGTTTAAGTGGATGTCATTAAAGACCTTTACAAGAGCAGTCTCAGTGCTGTGGTTTGGACCAAAGCCTGACTGGAACACATCGAAACAGTTATTTAAATGCAAGAAATTACTCAACTGTTGAAAAACAACTTTTTCAATGATTTTACCTAGAAATGGGAGGTTTGATATGGGCCTGTAATTGTTCATTACTGAAGCATCTAGATTATTCTTTTTTAAGAGCGGTTTAATGACTGCAGTTTTCAGGGCCTGTGGAAAAATACCTGAGTGAAGAGATTTGTTAAGAATGTAAATACTGAGTTGAGAGAATAGTCAGGGGATTTGGGTGATGGGAGACACATCTATGGAATCAGAATTTCAATAGCTTACAATTAAATGACGGATATGCCTTTCTGTCTGATGTTTTACAAATCAGATATTAATGTGTAGAAGTAAAACAAGAGAAATAGTATAGCAATATCCTTAAAGATTATGTAAAAACATAAATAAAACTACACATCTTCAGATGTTATACATACATTAAGTGTCCTACACTAATAATACAAAGTTATTATTAGCATGCTGTGTGTACCTTGTGTGCACCGCCTAGTGGTTAAAGCACGTTATTGAATTATTTGTGTTGAATAATGTTATTTTTGTTGAATAATGTTATTTGATGAAAAACATATTAAGAGTTCATACTTTCATAGGGGGGAAGTAGAAGGTCAATAATAAAAATATAGAATATACAAAATCAAGAAGATACTGTAAGTGATCTCTACAATAAAACAGTTTAGTGCTGGATGTACAAAGATATTAATAGGAGGATGTGCAAAACAGACAAACTAATTAACCTTTATTAACACAATAAAGAATACTTTAGGTTAAGGTCTTCTTTCAAATAAGAATAAAGCTTTGGGGGTATCTATCTACAGATAAATATTAAGCCTGACAAAGTACTTAACGTCTAATATATTGCTTTCCTGCAATGTTAATGTAGCGTGGTACAGAGTGAAGTAGCCCTCCACTACACATTTAATTTGAAAGTCTTTTATTTTGTTCTGCAAAGAGCAACAATATGTATCTTATCACAGTTCGCTACACACACACACACACACACACACACACACACACACACACACACACACACACACACACACACACACACACACACACACACACACACACACACACACACACACACACACACACACACACACACACACACACACACACACACACACACACACCCGCCTCACGCTCGTTCAGGCTAACTAGGCCACCAGTGCTAACTACTGGCTAGCCATTTTCAATACGTTACGTTTGCTGAACAAGTAACGTTCATAAACACTACTGCATCTTACCTTAAATAACTCATTATACCCTACTGTCCTATTAGGGCATTGCGTTCCAAGAATGCAGGGTTGTTGGTTGTTCCTAGAGTCTCTAAAAGTACAATGGGAGCCAGAGCCTTTTCTTATCAAGCTCCACATTTGTGGAATCAGCTTCCAGTTTGTGTTCGGGCAGCAGACACCCTATCCGTTTTTAAGAGTGCGCTTAAGACCTTCCTTTTTGATAAAGCTTATAGTTAGGGCTAATTAGATTCAGCCCCTAGTTTTGCTGATATAGGCTTAGTTTGTCGGGGGACATCTTACTTCTTCCTTCTCTCTGTCTATACCTGTGTACTCTCATGTTCCGATTAACCCAGCTTCCCCAAATTTCTTTCTTTTTGGTGTCTATATACGCCGGGATCCGGAGTCATGGATGATCCTGCGGTCCTGTGTCCTGGATCGCGAGCCCTGGATCTTGAGTCGTGGCTGTGGTCCTGGATCATAGGTCCTGGATGGATATCCTCATGGATTCATCTTCCTATTATACACACATGCATTTCCTAACATCTGGTCTACCTATGTTGCAAATGTATTATCTTTTCAATTTACACACGGCATCTATTGCACGTATGTTCGTCCTGGGAGAGGGATCCCTCCTCTGTTGCTCTCCCTGAGGTTTCTTCCATTTTCCCCTTTAAACTGTGGGTTTTCTCCGGAAGTTTTTCCTTGTACGATGTGAGGGTCTAAGGACAGAGGGTGTCGTATTGTCATACTGATATTCTGTACACACTGTGAAGACCACTGAGACAAATGTAACATTTGTGATATTGGGCTATATAAATAAACATTGATTGATTGACATAAAGTCCAACCGGGATCATAAACTCACACAACATATTCACTCATCAATTACACAATTCCAACTCTCCGTTCTTACCTGCAAAGAGCAACAATATGTATCTTATTATCACAGTTCGCCACACACACACACACACACACACACACACACACACACACACACACACACACACACACACACACACACACACACACACACACACACACACACACACACACACACACACACACACACACACGTTTACGTGTTTTACACAGTGTAGCGAACGCGCCCTCTGCTGGTCATAGTTAGACACTACATACTGCTAGATAACACTACATTTTTCAAACAATAAACCAACCATTCCTTATCAGAAAACACACAGACAATTCTCACCACACTCTGAACATGAGCTGTACTAAATGCAAATCATGTTAACCATGTAATTACTAATAATGTAGGTATATCAACCCACTGATGGCTCTGTATGCCACACTCTCCCCTCCAATAATAAATGTCTCCAGACATTTCAGATACCCAAAGTGTACCTTTTCACACATTGCATTTTCACACTGAAAACATGGTATTACTTATCTTAAAGTGGCACTTGACATTCAATTCAATTAGTACCCATTTATCCAAGTATCTGACCCATTTAGACCTATACCACTAAACATCAGTTACTGTACTCTGGATCCCAATCAGATCAACTCTCAAATATAACAGAACTCATATCGGCCTCGGTTCTTTTAGTCTGTTACCAGTCTCTTCTTTTGTACAGTACCAGTGCAATATGTTTTCCCGGAATTGTCTCTTCTTCACAGTCCATATACATTTCACCATTCTACTTTTCAGAGTCCATTTTCTCCGAACTAGGGTAATGTTCGTGTAATGTGAGTTCAACCCATTACCTCAACGTCTAGTGATGCCCACGGTCGCCACATGACCGGTGGGTTGCAGGCTGGTGACATACTCACTACGTGCAGACTCTCGGCCCCCGCTTCCTCCCACGTCGGCTCACCCAAAGCGTTGTAGGTCAGCTTTCGGGGACGGTGCCTGTGTTGCTGCGGATAGCTGGTCGCTGGCGGAGGGTCAGGATCATCTTCCTCTGATGACTCTTGTAGACTTTCCCCAGGCTCTGCCATGCGGTTCTCACCATCTCCATTAGCTGTGATGCCTCTGTTGTCAGTCTCTGTCTCCTCTTGAGCAACCGTTGCATCTTCCAGATCTGGAGCTCCGTCTTGCATCGTCAGAGCTGGTGCAAATGACTCTACCTCTGGATTCAAATCTGCAGCTGGATTCAACTCTGCAGCTCTCTGACTTAGTTCTTGGTCGTAAGGGAAACGGCACACCAGCTCAACTTCATCACTGCTTTCGCTGTCTGAATCTTCCTCTGGTTCGCCGGTTTGGTGTTGTCTTGTTCTTGTCCGTGTCTGTATTTTCCTCTCTTGTTTTTCAGGGGCGGGTCCCGGTTTCCCCAAGGGCAGACTGTCACATGGGAGTAGGAGGTTCCTGTGCAATACGCGACTCTTACCTCCTCCCTCTGGTGCTACTTCATACACCGGGCTGTCACTGCTTCTTCTCGTCACCACCACATGCACTTTAGTTTCCCAGTAGGACCGCAGTTTACCAGTGCCGCCCCTCTCTGACAGGTTACGCATGAGCACCCGTCCACCAGGTTGCAGGTCGGCTCCATGTGCTCTTTTGTCATAGCCTTTATTGCCCCGTAGAGCTTTTTTTTTTTTGCCGCTGTTTTGGATGCGATCTCATAGGCTTGTCGCATTCGGTTTTGCCAGTTCTGTACATATTCAGTGTAAGTCTCTTTTGCCTCTCTGGGCTGTAGGTTGAAAAGCAGGTCTACTGGCAAAAACGAGGTGACCTTCCGTAGAGCAAGTAGTAGGGAGAGAACCCTGTGACCCCACTGCGGGTGCAGTTGTACGCGTGCACCAGTTTTGTCAATGAGCTCTTCCAATCAGCCTTCTGTTCACTTGTGAGGGCGCGGAGCATTGATAAGATAGTTCTATTGAACCGTTCACACATCCCGTTGCCTTGGGGGTGGTAACATGTTGTGTGGGACCCCCGCACGTCACAGCTCTTCTGTAGTCGGTCCATCAACTGGTTGTCAAACTCTCTCCCCATGTCGTGGTGAATTCTCTCTGGAAATCCGACGCGGAGTGCAAATAACAATTGTCCAGTACCGGGATTAATAAGAGTTGTGAGGACAGGAGGCTGAGGCCGAGCCCTGCAGACTGCAGCTCACTCTCTCTATGCTCCGGATCAGCTGATCGGTGCACGGTGCAGCTCAGCGTCTCTCTCTCTTTCTACACACAGCGGCTCTGCTGCCCGTTTAACAGTCTCGTCTTTGTCAATCTTTCTTTTCAAATGTTCTTTCTCTAACATGTAATGAAGGTTATTAAGCGTTTTAGCTCCTATGTTGTTAATATTGACCGCCATTTCCTTTATGAAGTGAAGCAGCCTCCCTGTCTGTGTCCTCGCGCTGTCCTCACATCCCCGGACCCCCAGACTCGGAGGAGCACAGGGATGTCAGTATTGTTTATGAAGCAGGGTAAGTACATTATTGAAATGAAAATACTATTTATTTACTTTTACAAACAGTGAGCAGCTGGGCAGCTGTAGCATGTGTATTGCAGGACATGTGTTTGACACAGACTGTGTGGTTGGACTCTGTCTCACGGGCAAGTTGCAGTAACATCAGAGGAGACTGGGACAATTGTACATTCTCAAACTGCACCGCTTAGAACTTACTAAACAATGGAGATTATTTGTATATCATTGTATTCAATAACCGTAATAAAATTAAACAGTAGCCTATGAAGTGATTAGTAAATAGGAATACAGATTTGACTTAATGTTTTCATAAATATATTTTTCTCCCAGTGAAATTGGCATGGGACTTATTTTTACCCTCTCAAAGAACCGGAATGGAGAAACGAAAATAACCGGAATCGAACATCAGAACCGGAATCGTTAAAATCCAAACGATACCCAACCCTCGCTGCTTGTTCACACACACACAATAAGAATCCTTACCGGAGTTTCTTCTGTTTATACCGCTAAGTCTGTGCGCTGTGACTAAAGTGCACTCTCTACATTTAATTTATATTTCAAAGGATCATTATTACAGTTTTATTTTATATTTTATGTGAAGCACAACGTACCTTTCTGTTATAACGCTCTTTATCAGCCTTTGAAACTGAAACCATTTTGGGAAAAAAATAAAGAATATAAAAATATATGTATATTTACAATCATAATGTATCATAAACGTGCGACGATTAGTCGACTAATTGCCTTAATTGACGACTGTTGGTAGACTAGACAAATCTTTAGTCGAGCAGGGCTGGCTGCTCTGCGATGCTAGCCGGCTAACCTACATACTTTACTAACTATTCAGTCTGCAGATCTTTGTTTTCACAATAAAAGTGTAGTTTATTAGTGAATGTACTGGTCTTAAAATCTCATAACATCAGCTTTTCATTTTCCTCTTGGATGTTCTTCTTGACCCTCGGAGAAGGAGAAAAGGCTGAGTCGTGTCTTTCAGGCATGTCCTTTCCTAACAAAAATTACAGGAAACATACAACACATTATTGCAGAACAAGTGTGTTATTTATGAAAGAGGTGTATTTGTGGGTTTAGGTGTGTAATATTTGGAATGTTTTTTTTTTACATCAACAGTGAGCTACAAAGACAATCAGATTATGAATGAAAAGTATGAAGTTCATCAACATTGACATACATTTATTATCAAAATAATATTTAACTGTTGTCAAAACTTAGTGCAACTGTATAATCAGGCTGTTCGGTTGTCTCACAGAAAGAATCACTTTTACCACGTTTTATATAAAGCAGTGGCGAGCCGTGACTTGTATACCTAGGCCCTCTGACCCCATTGTGGATAAGGGTGGATAGCCCTCATTGTTCTGTGTGTCAAAATGAAAGACAACCCACGCACCTATCAATCATCAAACCGTGGGGTCTTATTTCACTACGTGTTGATGTCTATCAACACGTACTGTTGTATCCATGGATATATAGAGAAGAGAGAAGTTCTACCGCAAAATTATTCTCCGTCGGGACTTCCTTAGGCTACTGAAATCAATCTTACTAGCGGCTGTCTGTGCAATTTACTCGGCGCGAGTTGGTGGACTTTTTTTTGCTTACTTTAACATAATTTTTCAAGGTGAGGCTAAGCCATTTCTTGGTATGGCTGTAGCCTACCCCAGCCATACCCTGGAGCCGCCACTGACTATCACTGACATGAGCCATCATGAACAAACGTATGCTAATCATAAATCTATTGATCATAAATCTATCGATTAGATTTATGATGCGAAAATTATAAAAGTAGGGTAGACATGTGGATATTATCCGGCTGAACAAAACGTGCATTATCTAACAGGTTTGTTTTCCACAGACTCCGATGGAGAAATCCCAGTGCTTTTGTCGAGGGAACCCGTTCTTATTATACTTCCATGGAGGGAACCCATGCACAGCTTACTTCCGGGTTTTAGGACGTGTCACTGCACCACTCTATAGAGAGCCGAAGTCCCTCCCGCTCCGGTGAGCGAGCGAGGGAGCGCACCGGTACGGTTGTTATTAGCATCTGGTGCAAGCTGCGCTAATGGATAGAAGAAGAAGAAGAAGAAGAAGAAGAAGAAGAAGAAGAAGAAGAAGAAGAAGAAGAAGAAGAAGAAGAAGAAGAAGAAGAAGAAGAAGATGTTTCTACAACAAGGGTGGAGGAGAGCTCTCCTGTCAGGCTGAGAGGCTCAGTGAGGTAAAGGACTCTTGAGTGTTTAGATCAGGGGGGTCAAACTCAATTTCATCGCGGGCCACATTCGCATTATGGTTGCACTCAAAGGGCCGGTTGTAACTTCAAGACTATATAAAAATACATGTATAAATGTTTAATATATAAAATAATGTGTTATATAAATTCCATTATTGCCTCTGCATTGGATTATTATCGGATAGGGTAATAACTTCATGATTAACTACGTCTGAAAGCAGAAGTCTCGGGCAAATAATTGCAAGTCTCTTCAGTGAGAATGTCACAAAATGATTTAAAGAGAAAAGCTAAATTCTGGAAAAAAAGTCAGAATAAAAAAAGAAGAAGTGACATTTGAAAAAAAAAGTCAAATTCTGAGAAAAAGGTCAAATTTGAGATGCATTGAGGGACATGTAGTTTATGGGCAACGTGCTTCTGTAAATCGGCCTGTAACCGTATAATAAACTTATTTTATTTTTTGCAAGCTCTTGTGGGGCCGCATGAAGTGAAGACACGGGCCGGATTTGGCCCCCGGGCCTTGAGTGTGACACCCCTGGTTTAGATAGTTAACTTTAGTCTACAGTTATCTCAGTGGGTCTCAAACGTTTTGATCACAATGTATGTAAACAAATATTTCCAAGGCATTCCTTTATAATTATTGGGATAAACAGGTTTGAAATCATTTAAATATAGGACAGTAAACCGAAAATATTGTTTGAAACTGGAGAGATAAAAAAATATGCATAAATAAATGTTAACTAGTAAAATAAGATATTGTTACGCCCAGATCTAGGGGAACCTAGGTGCAGCACAACATTTGCACTCTCTCCACTCCCAAGAACATGGACAAGAGACAAAGAATGCCGTTTGGTAATTTTAATTACCAACGTTTTTACAAAGAGGCGCACAAAACAACAACCCACAAAACAAACAAATCTTTGAACACATAAATCTTGCCTAACAAGTATGAAAAATAAACGTACAGGCTTCTTACCTACTCTGGCGTATAAACAGGAGAAAATGAGAATTAACCAAAAGAAAAAGGGTTTCACACTTTCACATACATTTAAAGCGTGTCCAACAAGGACAGGTTAAAGTAGTTTCTTTTCTGAGGTTTCAAAACAAGCAAGAGGACCGGTGTACGGTATAAGTACACCCACAGCACAACAGGAAAGATATAAATACACAACAGTGTTGGGAGTAGGAGAATCAGCATGCAGAAGGTAGCTAATGGGCACACACACACACACACACACACACACGCACGCACACGCACACGCACGCACACGCACAGAGGAGGAGGAGGGAAAAATATACACACAAATGACCTAACGAGCCAGGGTCGTAACAATATGAACAACACAAATAAAATAGGCCTAAGTAACATTTATTTGTTATTGGCTATGGTAGGTTATTGGTTATGTTCACATACTTATTTGATTATTAAAATGTAAACCGATCTTTTTCATACGGGTGTTTTAGAATTGTACCCCCTAGATCTAGTCTCTAGTAAGTGTGTGCTCAAAGTGCACCAGATTGAAGCATTTTACTTTAAAATGTTCAAAAAAATCTTCTAAAATCTCACCTAGGGCATCAAATTGGCTAGAACCGGCCCTGTCCACATTGCATACACAGCGATCACGCAGTCCTTAACGAGAAAACTAGTTGCTAAAACAAAACACGGGAGTGTACCTTGTTAGCTAATCTTAGCTAGCTGACATTAACGTTACACATTACACTCGTTTAACACTCACCGAAACCTTGTACAGCCGGTCCCGCATGCTGGCTCTTACGGAACCAACTAACTCCCCTTTTGTGTATTTGCAACTCTCAACATGCCCAGATGTGTAATGATTTTCACCTCGTTGACGTATATTGTGCGAGACCAGAGATGTAGTTCATTGAGCGGTTTCACACAAAAATGTGTTACTTCACAGATTTACGACAAACTTTTTTTTTCTTGACTTGCAAAATTATCTTTTAAATTGACAAACATCATATGTGTAATTCATGGCACAATTCAAACGGGATCGAAAGATAAATTCTCTCTCGCCATTGACTACAATACATATTTTTTCCGAAATAAGGTCCCATGATGGTCCGCCGGAAAGGGAGGGACTTCGGCTCTCTATAGAAAAGCAAAGATTGACAGTTATACACATTACATTACATTGCATTTAGCTGACGCTTTTATCCAAAGCGACTTACAATAAGTGTATTCGACCAAGAAGATACAAACTAGAAGAAAACAGAATCATATAAGTACATCAGGTTTCATAGTGCCAAAACATTTCAAGTGCTACTCAACTAGCTTTAGATAAGCCAGTCCTTTGTTAGTATATAAGTGCTTTTTTAGTAATTGTATTGCCCGAAGTGGAGTCGAAAGAGATGAGTTTTTAGTCTGCGCCAGAAGATGTGTAAGCTTTCTGCTGAAGATTTGTAAGCTTTCTGAGTCCAAAATCCAAGATGGCTGATGGTGTGTGTCATGGCTCGGTAGCTCCTGATTCAAACCACCGGCCTCGATTAAAACCTCCAATATACAAGACTGTTGACGGCCTAGTTATTGTAGAGGATGAGTTACTCAACTTCCTGGCGGTTAAAATTAAAACTATGTACCGAGATGAGCTAGTCCTTGTAGCCTCTAACACCTTCGATTCCGAATGGATCGAGACTTGTAAAAAGACGTTGTTTGAACTCTGTCCTGAAACCAAGCAGCGGTGTGTGGCCTTTAAAGGCAACCAGAAGGATGCAAACAATATCAAAAGCTGCCTAAAAGTGCTAAATGAGTGCGGTGAAAACATCCCCCGTTGTGTCTCCCACTACCTGGATGAGCTGCCGCCTGTTACGTTTAACAACCTGAATGTGTCCAACCTGCTGAGCAAGATGGAGCGACTGCACAGCGAGGTTTGCGCGTTAAGACACATAGTGGAAGTTCAGGCAGATATCGGTGAGGACCTGCGTGCTGTGGCTGCGACCATGGACAGCAGAGTTGCTGCCGTAGAACGCCAGTTGAAGCTGAGTCATGGTGGAGGATTGGCTGTACCAAGTGACGCTGAAACTGCCTGTGGGAGCGCTCAGGGTGATGGCCAGGATGGTGCGGTGTCGGTGAAGGATGTGAGCCCCCCCGGCTCTTCTGCTGATGTACATCCCAACTGTGTTGACCCGGTTGCTGCGTCAGGGACCGTGAGTGCCTGTATGAGCCCTGGAGGAACTGCGGTAAATTCGCTGGTATGGAGTGAAGTTGTGAAACAGGGCCGAGGTCTGAGGAATAGGGCCGAGGGCCAGTCTGCCTTATCTAAACAGCTTGTTGGGAAACCTGAACGGAGGATGCCTAAGCCTATTGTTGGCACTGCTGCACAAGGAAATATAAAAGTGGTCCGTACGAAGTTGGTGAGTGTTTTTGTTACCAAATTCTCGCCAGACCTTGATGCTTTTATACATTCTTTTATTGTTGATAATCATTCCACCAGTGTTTATGTAGTGGGTGATATGAATGCTGACATATCAGACAAAAGGTCCTTGTTTGCTAAG
The DNA here is from genome assembly GCF_902827115.2 of Pseudochaenichthys georgianus. Lineage (NCBI taxonomy): Eukaryota > Metazoa > Chordata > Actinopteri > Perciformes > Channichthyidae > Pseudochaenichthys > Pseudochaenichthys georgianus. Next base: position 36,083,979 of record NC_047507.1, on the reverse strand, counting down.
CATGCTACACTTTTGTGATGATAACAATCTTATATTATCAAGCCAAATACTTTTGCCTACAGATAGCTATTCATATATAAGCGAGGCCTGGCATACAACTTCATGGCTTGACCATTGCATAAGCACCGCTAATGCCCATGACATTGTAAGATCAATTGAGATTGTGTATGAGGCATCAATGTCAGATCACATTCCTTTTGTAATGTCACTAGATTATGATAGTCTCACTGAGATGTTTCAGGAGGTTAAAAATGCCTGTACCACTAAAGTGGATGGGTCCAAGCTCACAAATGAGGGAGATATTGTACTATGGGAGAACTGATGTCCTATTGAGTGATGTATATCTACCCAAAGTGGCAACTCTGTGTGTTGATGTGGGTTGTAATGAATGCTCTCACCGTGAATACCTCTGTAACATGTATGATTGTATTGTGGGAGCTGTATGGGAGGCCAGTAGACCGTGCTGTACCTACTCTAGGAAGAGACACAACGTCAAGCCATGGTGGAATAAACATGTGGCTGATCAATACGCTGAAGCCAAGAATGCTTTTGGGGCCTGGGTCCGGGCAGGAAGGGCCAGAGAGGGGTCTGTCCTGGATCTCAAAAAGCGTACAAATGCTAGATATAAATATGCAGTTCGTTATGTCAACAAACATACAGAAACATTGAGAGCGGATTATATGGCTGAAAAGCTCCTTCATAATGATGTGACTGGCTTCTGGAAGGAGGTGAGGGCTCTCCTGCAAAACGTAACCATGGTAGACCATGGTTTATGTCCATGGTAGACCATGGTTTATTGTGACCATGGTTTATATCAGTGCTCTACCATGGTTGACTGTGGTGCCATATCCCAACCATGGTCTACCATGGTCAACCATGGTTATACCATGGTTAAATGAACCATGGTAGACCATGGTAGACCATGGTCTACCATGGTCTACAATGGTTCATTTAGCAGGGGAGAACAGGGCCAGTACATCGTTACCATGTACCATAGAGGGAGTATCTGGAGCCGATAACATAGCTGAGATGTGGAGGCAACATTACTCTACTATACTTAATTGTGTTAAAAGTGACCCCTACAAAGTTGGTAGTGTTGTGAAAAGTGACACAGTGGGAATCACAGCTAAAGAGGTATATCGAGCAATTGCACAGCTAGCTGATAACAAAGCATGCGGCTCTGACCGAATCACTGCAGAGCACCTTAAACTGGCAAACCCGAAGGTTGCAGTTCTTCTTGCCATGTGTTTTACCGGCCTCATGACTCATGGTATGTTGCCAGACTCCATGTTGACTGTTAATTTGGTCCCTGTCATTAAGGACAAAGCGGGCAAGGTAGGGAGCTTGGATAACTATAGACCAATTGCTCTAGCCAGTGTGTTATCCCAAGTCCTGGAAATAATTTTGTTAGACTATGTTCTTATTTACATAGCTGCGGGAAGTCATTTTGCTCAGGGGGTGCTGCGAAAAGTGGGAAGGGGGGTTATGGAGGTTATTCCCTATCTTTATTCAAGAGCGTGGTATTTAAATTTCAGAGCATACTTTATTGATTTCTTTCCCTCAAACCCTGTCCTCGCACTCAAATAGTGCCTGCTTGCACTTAGATTTGCTCTGCTTCTGCTCAAACTGTACGCTTGCACTCAGATATATTGCTGTTTACAGATTTCCTGTGTTTCAGCTTAAAACCTTCTCCTCGCACTCAGGCTGTTTATGTGCGCTCGTGAAATGTCTGCTCTCAGATTTCTGCTGTGCGCACTTGGATCTTTTGTGCAACAACCCTGTCAAAATCCCTCAACCAATAGGAGGCCTGGTTTCCTTGCTGGTGCGTTCGCTTGACTTATTAGAGCGTCCCGTAAGGGCGGTTACTCTTTGGTTTATAAACTACCGCCCTCCACGGCTTTATAACATAACATGTACTTCACCTGTTTAATATACAACTATTTTTGGGGGGGGGGGGAGAGCACTGTCAGCGATACGAGCCGCATAAACCATTATAGACCTTGGTTATATCACTTAGCAACAGCTTCACATGCCCACATGCTAACTATGGGTCTTACAAACCTACATAACAAGGGTAGTGGTGGTCTAATGGATAGTGAGGTGGGCTGCAGATCGGAAGGTTCTGAGTTCAAATCCCGCCTGGAACACCACCACTAGTGTGCCCTTGAGTAAGGCACTTAGCCCTCAGTTACTCCAGGGAGAATGTCCCTGTAATTGGTAATTGTAAGTCGCTTTGGATAAAAGCGTCAGCTAAAATGAAAATGTAACATTACAAATAGTCAGACGAAAATATTATTTACAATATTAATAAAACTATGAATTCAATTTTAACTGATTGACAATGCAAAACACTGCACAGCGGCAGCAGCATTAAAGGAAAATATCGTCTTACCTTGTGTTGGGGCTTCACAAAACTCCAAATGTAGCCTTCCTTTCTGAGGTGGCACTAATGAAGACCCTCATTAGAGCAGATACATCCACATTGTCCAAAATGTTACTATGGACATGCATCAAAGTCAGATGTGTCAGTCTCTTCTTTGTCATATTACTCCGTAACCATGTTTTCAGACGGCGTAGGGTGGAGAAAGACCGTTTGCATGAAGCAACCGAGATTGGCATACAGAGGCAAAGTTGTATGAGTTTTTCAACGTCTTGGAAAATGCCTCTTGCTTGTGGATGGAGCTTAGCCACACGTGTGGCTATGTCTTGTACCGTGTGACAGGGAGAATCACCAATGGCATCTCCAAGCATCTTAAGCTGGAGGTCCAGTCTGTAACGGTCCACATCAGAGATTAGCTGTGGAAGATGAAGAGACTCTAGCTCCAGGGTTTGTTGTTGGCCCCTACTGTTAGCTGCCTCGATGAGCACGTTCTCTCTGAGAGCTGCTATCTTCATGCCATCTTGATCAAATCTTCTTTTCAGCTCAGCAGTGAGCAAATCCACAGCCTCGAAAAACTCTTGTCGCCATGTACTCATTGTATGCACTTCTGGCTCTGTTGTGTGACGGTAACGGGCTGGGGTTTTGCTTGCCCTGTGTTGACGAGCATCTGGCATTTTCAGTTCCGCTGCAGACACTTTGGATTCTATGCCCTGGACCACGGTGTCATCACGAAGGGCTACTATGCGCTCCCTCAGCAGATCTGTGCATTCCAGGGCACCCCGTGCGCTAGCGTTGTTGCTCTGCTAATTCTTAGCCACTGCTTCACATGGATCAAACAGTGCCTCACAGCACAGTAGGCCAAATAATGTTCTCCCTTTTAAAGACTGTTTATAAAGGCCTCCGATATTTGCTCTTGCATCTCCCCTCACACTTTTGTCATCTTTGAGTATTTTCAGAGTCTTCTGGAGTTCTGTGTAAGAGCTGCAGACACGCTTGATGGCTATTGTCCGCACACACCATCTTGTCAGACATATGGCCAATATGTTAACCACATCATCACAGCCAAACATGGACACATACAGCTCCTTGCGTTTGGATGACTCGCGGATGACCGTGGCTATGCCCTGAACAAAGTTCAATGTCTCAGCAACAAGACTGACCTCACGACCGACCTCTTGAAGAACCAAGTCCAGCGAATGGTTGGCACAGTGCACAAAAAGAGAGTCAGGGCACACTTCTTTGAGTCGAGCCTGAACTCCCGAAAATCGTCCCGACATATTACTTGCCCCATCAAAGCAGTATCCTTTTAGACGTTCAATTGGGATGTTCAGCCTAAGAAACACATCGGTGATGCACTTGAACAGTGTTTCTCCAGTGCTGTCAGGAGCATTGTAAAATCCAAGAAAATCTGTGTGGATCTCCATGCTCTCGTCCACATATCGCAGTGTCAGTGAAAATTGTTCCATGGCACTTACATCCGTTGTACCATCCGCAGTTATTCCATAGTAGGGGCTTTTTACAGCGCGAGACACAATGTCAGCCTGGATAGCATATGCGCACTGTTTAATGATTTCATTCTGTATCGTATCCGAGAGCCAATTATCCCTCATAAGCACCCATTCTATCTCTTTAGGGAGGTTGTATGTCCGCTCGAGCATAAGTTCATACAGAACACCATCACGACTGTTGTCACCCCGAAAAGCTATTCCTTTTTTACCAAGAAAGATAACTGACCTGAACATCAATTCAAGCACATTCCTTGCGGTGTTCTGTGTTTTCCGGGCAGCGTCAGACAGAAGGGCATTAATTGGTGTGCTACCTAAAGCAGCAATACGTTGGCTTGAATCACTATGAAGTTTTGATTTCTCATGTTCATTGAATTTTTCGGTTGCCTTCCGCCAGTTAGAGAATCCCCCCTTTACAAAGCTGCTAACATCCATCCTCACGCTGTCTTCATTCATTAGCCGTTTCTGAACTGCTTTGAGTTTGACACATGTGAAACACATGATATGGTCACTTTCCTCAACATAATGGAGCCACTTCCATCTGTCAAATCAACTTGCATTAAATGACCGACAGAAGGTTTCTTTGCCAAACTTTCTACCGGGAAAATTGAAGTCAATTGGCTGGTGTGGCTTCTCCATTGATTCAACGCTAGCTTCTTCTCCTTCCACATTTTCTCGATCGCTGGTGGTAATGGGAGAAGTTCTCCTAGTTCCTGACTCCGGTGGCTCACAAGTAGACGGAGGAATTGTAGAGGTGGTGGGTTGAGGAGTAGCTTGTGGTCCACTCTTTTTATTGGGTTGGGGAAAAAAATCCAAAATCCTTTTTTGCGCCATTCTAGAAAGTCACTGTCACTCTCTCTGCAGTGTGTATGTGTCGCGTCAATTACGTCACTATCCCACGACCTATGACTCGGATTTTATTTATTTGGAAAATAAATTCAAGCCACCTGACTGATACAAATATATACTATTACTATTATATGCTACTGTATACAGCTAATCTTATTTTAAGTAAAATCATAACTGTTTTATGTAGTTTAATCATTTTTGCTGGTGCTGCAGCACCCCCAGCACCCCTACTTCCCGCGGCTATGCTTCTTTATGCACCTCAGATAACCAGTTTGGCTTCAAGGCTAAGCATGGTACTGAGCTATGCATCTATGCTTTGAAGGAAATTGTAGAAACATATAGAAGACAGAATTCCACTGTTCTGATTGGTTTCATTGATGCCTCTAAAGCTTTTGACCGATTTAACCATCATAAACTGTTTTTAAAATTGAGACAAAGGGTGTGCCTAACAGTATAATTATGATCCTGGCTTATTGGTATGCCAACCAGAGCATGCGGATAAAATGGGGGAATGCAGTCTCGGCGCCATTTGGTGTTGGTAATGGAGTCCGCCAGGGGGGGCTCCTCTCACCTTTTTAATATCTATATCAGGGGTGCCCAACCGGTCGATCGCGATCGACCGGTCGATCGCGGGGAGATTCCCAGTCGATCGCGAGATGTGTCTAAAAATAGAACAACAATATTCTGTTTTATCGTTAATGTCCTATAACATAATCTTCCTGTGCCAGAATAATGCACTTGAACGCATCAACGCTTTGTGATTGGCCGGCGTGACCCCATGTGTCGGGGTGTGGCTTTATGGCAGAAGCAAAAAAGCCCAAAATATATAATTTTCACTCCTAGTGGGAGGATGATTATTTTTGTATCTATTCCAATTCAAAGTTCATCTGTCTCATCTGCAATGCGAGCGTGGCTTTATCGAAGAAGGGTAATTTAGGAGCGGCATTTCAAAACAGTAGCACAAACGCTACGAGACGGAATTCCCTCCTAATTCTGCCCTACGCTCCCAAAAGGGGAGGGGCCTGAAAGGACAGCTAAATGCACAGCAGTCCATTTTCACCAGGCCCAACAACAAGAGCAAGGCTGCTACCATAGCATCTTAACGTGTCAGTCACGTTCTTGCGAAACACATGAAGCCGTTGGCGAAGTTGTGAAAGAAGCTTTCCTGGAGGCTGCTGATGCGCTTTTTGGGGACAGTAAAAATAACAGTAGCATTTCAACAGGTTTTCGATATAATAAAAACTCAAGTTAGATACCGTTATTAATCAGCTGTAAGTTTTAGTTTGTTTGAACTTATTCATTATAATTATTGTACAAAATGGTATAAGAATGCAAACTTAAATTGATTATAGTCTGTTATCAATTCAGGTTAAGAAACTAGTGTTGCTAGCATCCTATTTTAAAGGCATTTCTTTTTATACTCTACTAAAATGCAACAAAAAAAGGGTTTGATTCTATTAATTTTATCTTTTTTATTGCACTTTGGCAGCAGATTCCTGAGTATCTTCAGATCTCAGTTGTCTTATTAGTAAGCCTCATTTATACTTTTGTAGCAACACTATTTTTATATAATGGCAAAGGAAGGGTTCCGTGTCTTTTCTTTTTTTCCTGTGTCATATGTGGCAGCACTGTTCAATGTTTCTTGAAAACATTACCCACTGTAGTATGTGACGTGTGAATAAACTCCAACTCTGTATCAACAACACTGTTGTGTAACTTCAGTTAAATACTTGTATGTGTGTAGATTAGAAAGAGGTAAGATAAAGGATCTGCAGTATTTTATGAAGTATTCATCGTACAAAGGTCAGTTTTATACAAGTAGAAGTGTGTATTTACCTGGTAGGCTGTCAGTAATGGCTACGCCTCTCTATTTGGACTGGTAGATCTTGGCAGACTGGCAACTTTAAAAGTAGCTCTCGGTTCAAAAAAGGTTGGGCACCCCTGATCTATATGAATGATCTATCAGATGTGTAAGTGTCTGTAAAACAGGGTGTGTGATTAGTAATGTGATTGTAAACCATCTTATGTATGCCGATGATCTGGCTATTGTTTCTCCTAGCAGTGCTGGTTTTCAACAGTTGCTAAATGTTTGTTCTGATTATGGAGTCAAATTTGACGTTAAATACAATGCTAAGAAGAGCGCTGTAATGATCTGCAGAGCAAAAGGGGATAATAACCTTTGTTTTCCAACATTCTATCTATCAGGACAGGTGCTGTCTGTTTGCTGTAACACTAAGTATTTGGGACACATCATCACAGATGAAATGGCTGATGATGATAGACAGCGGTGTGCCAAGAAAACCAAGGTGGTGTAGTGCAAGTGAAATGTTCAACACGTTCCATGCTCTTTTGAGAAATCTGATGTACAAATTCATCTGTCGATTGAATGTTTCTCATAACTCTGTCATTACGCTGCTTTCAAATCCGTGTCTCAGTGCTGTACGATACCAGTCACCTCTGTGGAAACATTAGTATAACTGCCTTTTTTAATTTATATTTGAGTGTTGTATGTCGTGTAATAATGGACCAAGAGTCTCTTTAAATAAAGATGATGATGAATGGGGAGCTCATTCCACCATTTTGGAGCCAGGATAGCAAACCCACGTGTTTTTCCTGATGGGAACTTGGGTCCCCCTCGCAGTGCGGGTGCAGCGAGCCGTTTGGCTGATGCAGAGCGGAGTGCACATGTTGGGGTGTACAGTTTAACCATGTCCTGGATGTAGGAAGGGCCGGATCCATTCAAAGCATGGTACGCTAGTACCAGTGTCTTGAAGTGGATTCTAGCAGTTACTGGAAGCCAGTGAAGGGAGCGGAGGAGCGGAGGAGCGGTGTGGTGTGGGAGAATTTAGGAAGGTTGAAGACCAGGCGAGCCGCTGCATTCTGGATGAGCTGCAGAGGTCGGATGGCACATGCAGGTAGACGAGCCAGGAGGGAGTTGCAGTAGTCTAGGCGTGAGATGACGAGAGCCTGGACCAGAACCTGTGTCACTTTCTGGGTCAGCTGGGTACATATCCTCCTGATGTTGTAAAGAGTGTATCTGCAGCAGCGGGTTGTAGCAGCGATGTTTGCAGTGAAGGACAGGTTGTTATCTAGGGTCACACCCAGATACCTTGCCGTCTGAGTTGGGGAAACAACAGAGGGGACGATGCTGATTGTTAGGTCCAGAGTGGGACTCTCTTTTCCCGGAAGAAAAAGCAGCTCAGTCTTGTCAAGGTTGAGCTTGAGGTGGTGAGCAGACATCCACCGAGAGATGTCTGCTAGACAAGCAGAGATGCGTGTGATGACCTGGGTTTCAAAACGGGGGAAGGACAGAATTAATTGGGCGTCGTCAGCATAACAGTGGTATGAAAAACCATGCGGGCTAATGACCGATCAGAGCGAGTTTGTGTACAGAGACAATAGGAGGGGACCAAGGACAGAGCTCTGAGGGACCCCTGTAGTGAATTGACAAGGGTCGGACTCGGACCCTCTCCAAGTTACCCTGTAGGTGCGGTCTTTGAGGTATGAGGTGAGGAGGGAAAGTGCAGAGCCTGAAACTCCAAGTTCTTGGAGAGTGACCCCTAGTTTCCACCGGGTCCGTCTGCGTCGCGTAACGGCTGCGCTGCGGTTTTGGTCCGGCCTCCTCCGGCGTCATCCCCTACCGGGCACATTTCAAAAGCGGAGCGTCTTGCCTGCCGGCTCGCAGTTTCAGTTGATTTGAGCATATTTCCTGGACAGACTTTGTACAGACAAAGTTAATAATAATTGTAATATCCCAGTTATAAACGACATGAATCAAAGATGTGTTGCTGTATTTTAGTGGTAAAATCATCATAATTATTTTATAGGCTATAATTTACACAGTGCCTGTAAACCGGAGCAGAACGCTGGCATTTCTCCTCCTACTTGAACGACTACGGAGGGATAGGGTCTGCTAAATGAGTTTGTGTGTGTGTAGGCCTATATATGCTATATATGCTCTGAACGTTCCACTTCCTGCCTGACCGACATTACCTTACGGCTGCGTTGCGTCGAAAAATAGACTTCAATCCTATTTCAAGCGGAACTCTTGCTCAAGCTCCTACCATTTCTGAGCCGTAACGCGGCGCGTCTGGTGGAATAGCACCCATTGACTAGAGTGGCCGCGATCCATTGACGCAACGCAGCCGTAACGCGCCGCAGGCGGACCCGGTGGAAACTAGGGGTGAGAAGGAGGATCTGATGGTTCACTGTGTCAAATGCAGCAGACAGGTCCAAAAGGATGATGACAGAGGAGAGGGAGGCTGCTTTAGCAGTGTGCAGTTCCTCAGAGACAGTGAGGAGAGCAGTTTCTGTGGAGTGACCTGCCTTGAAACCAGACTGGTGCGGATCCAGAAGGTTGTTCTGATGGAGATAACAGGAGAGTTGTTTAAAGACAGGAACGGGAGGAGAGAGACAGGCCTGTAGTTTATAACATCAGACGGGTTGAGAGTGGGTTTCTTTAGGAGAGGGTTTACTCTTGCCTCCTAGAGACTGTTTGGAAAGTGACCAGAAGTCAGAGAAATGTTGATGAGATGGGTGAGAAACGGTAGAATATCAGGACTGATAGTTTGAAGGAGGTTTGAGGGGATAGGGTCCAGAGGACAGGTGGTAGGGGCGGGCAGAGGTAATGAGGGTCAGAACCTCACTTGGAGAGAGAGGGGAAAAGGAGGTTAGTGTGTGGGTGAAAGTTGGGTCTGGTGACCCAGCGGTGAGTAAAGGTGAGTCAGAAAGAGACCTTTTTTTCAAAGTGGTTAACAAAGTCGCTTGGAAGAAGGGAGGAGGGGGAAGGCGCTCTGGGGGGGTCCAAGAGGGTGGAGAAGATGGAAAATAGTTTTTGGGGATTGGAATAGGAAGAATGGATCTTATCTTCAAAGAAAGTGCTTTTTGCCTGAGAGATCGAAGAAGAGAAAGAGGAGAGCCTGATAGGTTAGGAGGTCGTCAGGGTTTGGATTTCCACCATTTCCGCTCAGCAGCCCGAAGGATGGTTCTATTAGCACGCAGTGCATCATTAAGCCAGGAAGCAGGAGGGGACTGACGAGCCTGCCGAGATGTGAGAGGACAGAGAGAGTCCAGAGAGGATGAGAGAGTAGAGAGGAGAGTTTCTGCAGCAGAGTTTCGAGGCAGGAGTTGGAACGAGACAGAGGAAGGGAGTGCTGAGAGAACCGATGAGGTAGAGGGGGAGAGGGAACGAAGGTTGGACAGGTGCAGAATTAGAAGAGATTTGTTTGTTATGTTTAGAAAGGGGTAGAGAGAATGAAATGAAGAAGTGATCCAATGTGTGGAGCGGGTTTACAGAGAGGTTAGAAGTAGAGCAGTTCCTTGAGAATATGAGATCAAGGACATTTCCAGCTTTATGAGTTGGTGGGGACGGAGACAGTGAGAAAGCAAAGGAGGTTAAAAGAGATGTTAGTTCAGATGTCTTCCCTGTCTGGAGGTTGAAGTCTCCGAGAAGTACAGTGGGAGGGCCAGTTTCCAAGAAGTTCCCCAAGGTGCCTGGTGGACGGTAGAGAACAACAATGGTTAATTGTATAGGATGGGTTACAGTAACGGCATGGAATTCAAAGGTGGAAGGAGTGAAGTTAGGTAGCTTGAAGAGGGAAATGTTCCATTTGGGAGAGAGCAGGAGACCAGTGCCACCTCCTCTGCCAGTGGGTCTGGGTGTATGGGTGAAGGAATATGCTGTGGAGAGAGCTGCTGGGGTGGATGTGTTGGATGGAGTAATCCAGGTCTCAATGAGAGCAAGGAAATCCAGGGACTGCAGGGAAGCGTAGTCAGAGATGAAGTCAGCCTTAGGAACAGCTGACTGGCAGTTCCACAGGCCACCTGTAACTAGATGTTTGATCTCAGTGGAGCATGTGGGATAGACGAGAGCAGGCCGGTTATAGCGATTAGGAGATACATGGGGCCAGTAATAATTGCGAGAAGACACATGAACAGGAATTGAGAATATATACATGATTTTAGCAAGAGTGATTTCAGCGATACTTAGCTCATTTAAAGTAAGATTTACCTCCTCTTTGCCTCCCTCGTGACTCCAACAGGACTCTATTGTCTTTGTCAGTCTTTGACGCCAACATGACTCTATTTAGTGATGTTACGTATTGCGCCGAGGCTTCGGAGCGTGTGTCGAGTAATCCCCGAAGCTTTTTGTGAAGCATGTATCGAGGCTTGTATCGTTTTGGGCCAGTGACGTCATCGATGAAAAACGAAGCCTCGCTGCCTGTCGACACCACGTGACTGCTTCACGAAGCGATTCAGATCGGTTGAACCGTTGAACCACAACGCTCATAATACCCATGGATGTATAATAAGAACCATATTACCCTCTGGAACGCTCTCCCTGCGGAGATTCGCAACATCCCCACACATCTGTTTGCCAAGGCTTTCGGCCCCTAAATCGATCTGTTGTTTTGTTTGTTTTGTTATATTTGTTTTGGCCCTATTACTTGTAAAGCGACCTTGGGTCCCTTGAAAGGCGCTATATAAATCAAAGCTATTATTATTATTATTATTATTATTATTATTATTATTATTATTATTATTATTACCCCTCCTGTATCCGGGCCCGGTGACACGATGGAATCAAGAGAGCTCAGACCCTCACTTATATAGAGGTCGGAACATGTCATAAGTATAAATAGATACAAGCATAAATAAATGTAGGAATAAAAACAAGAATACATAAATGAATAAATACAGGAATAAATATGTTGGAGTGTTTTCAGGGAGATTTATTGTATGTGCTGTGGCTCTGTTGAGATGTCCAATCTGCCTGTTTTACACCCTTTGACCAACAGGGGGTTTGTGTTCAAATGAAGCCCATGATGAAGCCTCATGAGATGAACCCTTTTGCGAACCAATTGGCTGGAAAGCTTCAAAGCTTCATAAGGCTTCATCTCGCCATCACTAACTCTATTGTCTTTGTCAGTCTTCGTCTGTCTGAAACTGACGCTCTAGGAAAGTGCTACCTAAAATGGACACCTGATTGCTGAGTTGTCAGAGCTGTGGGGCCACGCCCCTTTAATTCGTTAACTCTCTGTAGCTGGTGGACCTCAATAGGAAATCGAACCTGGCTCACTCCTGTTGGAGTACCGAGTGGTCTGAAAACCCACCTCGGCTCTGCGTGTCCTTTTGATGAGCTGGTTAAATCATAAAAGGAAGGAATTTAAAACCACCAGGATACAAGTTAAACAATAATCTGTTTTAATGGTAAAAGACAACAATACAAAAATACAGAGTACTCTGGGCTTAATTCTACTACCGTGCGATACACATATTGTATATATTCCAGTTTATTGATTGTGATTGAAAAGCCTAAGAAGGGCGACTGTGGCTGCGAGGGAGTGCGGTCGTCTTTCAACTAGAAGGTTGTGGGTTAGATCCCAGCCCATGCAGTCAACATGTCGATGTATCCTTGGGCAAGATACTTAACCCTGAGTTGCTCCCGATGGTCAACGGTGTGTGAATGTGCATGTTAGGTCCTAGAGTAACATACACTGCTCTGTATGAATGGGTGTGAATGGGTGAACGACATGTAGTATGTAAAGCGCTTTGAGGGGTCTAAAAGACTGGATAAAGCGCTATATAAGTACAGTCCATTTAATGAAACTTTTTAGTGGCACAATAGTTTACAATTACATTAAACCCTAAGTAATAAAGTTATGAGTATAACCCTTAATAGAGTCACCCCTACTCAATAAAGCTCTTAGAGTTAAAAGTGTTAAACAAATGTTTAAATCAAAGTTAATTTAACTAATAATCAGTTAGTTCAGTTTTAAGGTTTCTGTCAAACTAATTGTCCCAAATTTCTGCCTGAAAAATACTGTAGCGGTTTTGAGATTAAAGTCACAATTTCAATCAGATCAACTACAGAGCATTTATACAGAGCACACACACACTGAAACAGAGAAGTCTAAAAACAGAATGTTACTCACACAATTCTAGAAGTCACCAGTTGTTGTCCTGTCAAAATTGAGTTGCACACCTGTGTGAAGTTAGGCTGTGAACTACACGTGCTGACTCATAGTAAACAAACTATGCTCATGAACTCTTAACCTTTTCAACCTTTGAACTCAGTCATGCATTAAATACATTTGATTAAATCATATGTATGTATTTTAACTTTCAGAAAACATTAATTTATTCATATCCAAAACATTTTTAGCCAGGGCTACATACAATTATGAAAAAAGAACACCAACATTTTTTAATTAATAAACGACTCGCTGAATATTATCCCGCTTATTTCACGGCCAAATATTATAACGACAAGACTCACAATATTGATAAAACATTATTTTATTGATTTAAAAGTGGCTCCGCTAAGACACAATAGTCCGTTCAACTGCGCACCAATGGCTGGAACTTCGGCGACAGCAGTTTAGCATAAAATTACGACAGCGCCGATCGAGATGTTCTGACCAAGTCGTCAGAACATCTCGGCTTGGAAAGTTAGTGCTAACTTTCCAAGTCTGTTCACAGTAACTTTTTCCATTATCCAGTCTTTTTTCAGAGTTCCAGTTAGTGTTACTGTCTGTCTTCTTCTGTTGATTTCTCTGACGTCCAGCGCTCTGTTTTTTTTTTACCTCTTTGCTTCTCTTACAGGACAGTTAAGCAATCATGAATCCAAAGTTGTGTGCTTAATATTAAAAAATAAAAGTGAATATTAAAAGCCCCACGGACCGTATCCGGTCCCGAAATCGCGTAATTTGCAGGAAACAACATCAAAGGAACCTTCATATTTAATAAACTATGAATGTTTTATATCCATATAACGGAAATTATTTAACTGATCTTTTTAATTTAAAAAAAAAAAAAACTCAAAATGCTAACAGTGAGCCTCTGAATTAGCCCCGAGCGAAAAATGCTAACCTATTACTGCACCGAAAATTACTCCTAGCCAGTGTTGGGCAAGTTACTTCCAAAATGTAATATATTACATATTACTTATTACTCTCTTTTGAAAGTAATAAGTTACATTACAAAATTACTGTCTCTGAAATGTAATGAGTTACACTACTTTAGTTACTTTTCTAGTTACTTTCACCAAAATAACCGCAAAAGAATGGCTAGGTATTTTAAATGCTAAAATGTAGTTTAGTGCAGCTCATTATACATCCAATGAAGGGCAATGTGGTATAGCATAACAACTGTGTAGGCCCTTAAGGCTACTAACAACTTGTATTACACGGGTTAGTTGAATACTCGATTCTGATTGTAACTTCTTAACATGTGACACGTTGTTAATACAGCAGTACAGACCACTGTCAAGGACTATAATGAAGGTTGCTAAGGAGGATCAAGAAAGAGAAAGGAAAAGAGGTTAAAAGACGGACTGCTGGACGTCAGATAAAGAAGGCAGAGAGGAAGTGAATAATAACAGGACACGGAATGGTCTCTGTATTTTGTTTAGTATATGGCCGTGTGCAGGCCCGGTTCCAGAACAAAATGACTCAGGGTGAATCTGAGATCACAGGGGGCGCAGCAGTAGTAGGTTTACATGAGCAATAGTGGCCGGCAACAGCAATGAAAAATAGCATTGATGGTCCCCAATGAACAGATTATGGCATTTGTTATGTTTTGAAACCAAGCAAGTGAGAAAATTTCAAGTGAGTTAAAAGTGCAATCCTGAAATATTTCATATAGTCCAAAGTGGACTATGGCAAAGAAAAGCACAAAAGCTTCAAAACTGTACTGATAAAACAAATGAGAACATATTGTAAATCAAGGCAAATATTATTTGAACCAGCTCATGGTTTGAAATGGCAAACATTGAAAAGAAAAAGTATTATTAAAACCATGTAGCCTACTAAACATCACCTTGGTCCCATCATATACTCTGGGAAGAGAATATTTACTGTGCTTGAAAACTGGTATCACATCATCATGTGAGGTTGAATTTGTGACCTGGAGATCATTTCAGCTGCAACATTAGCTTGTTGATAAGCTTGGGATATGAGATCTTTTTGTAGCCATTCGTGGTGAAGGCATCTGTGCTATTGTATGCATTATTTTTGACCCAACATTTCTACAGGCATTGCAGAATATGGCACTATTTTCACATATTCTAGCCCTTGTCTATTTGTATACCACGAGCTGCAAAATGACCACCTAACCCCACTGTACAGGCGGGTACTTGTTTAGATATACCTGGGCAGGCTCTGTTTTGCCGTGGTATCCTGGCTGGCACCTGCGGGCCGCAGAGGGGCGGCGGTGTTTCGGGCGATGAAGACTGCTGCTCCGGGGTTGAGGGCGGCGAGTCAGGCGGGAGTAGCTAGTGTCCACAACGGAGGGTAACGTGATGTCCCCATCTGACCTGTTGCTACGGTCTGCAGTAGATGCAGTGTTGCTGGCGTTTAGTGATGGTTGCTTTAACAATTTTCATATAAATGATTATCCACAGATGTGTGTCACTGCTGTGGAAGCACTTTGGAAATGATGCACGCGCAGCGGAGCAGGTCACGCGCACCTGACACAATTTGTTGTTAGTATTTTTCGCTCCGTTCTCTTTTTTGAATAGAGGGTGAATAACATTCAACTGCCCCGAAGATCCCGGCGCGAAGCCTGAAGGGTAAACACACCAGGTTTACTAATCTACTACCCGCACAATTTGTCTGGTGTCGGAATGTCTCGCTATGTTAGTACATTGTTAAAAAACAAAACACCATTTAATTTCGGGTTAAAATGTGTTGTAACTGCGTTACTGAGCATTGTAACGGGTAATATATTACCCACATTTCATTAGTAATGCGTTACATTACTTCGTTACAACAAAAAGTAATATATTACTGTAACTCCGTTACTTTTGTAACGCGTTACACCCAACACTGCTCCTAGCACCCTTATTACTTATCCTAGCTGCACAATCAACACATCGTGTATGATCGTGAGGAGACACCGAATCTAATGGTACCCACCTCAACACTCAAATATTAAAAATTCGCGGAGAAAATAACAAAAACCTACATCAAAACATGTGGCGCTTGGTAGCCCAAAACGCTAACATGGTTTACCTTGGTCTTAGGTCTGGTCAAAACTGGTCTTCAATGGCATTAAAACGATAAAAACGATGGTGTAGTTAATCCATAGGTTAATCCAATGTGTATGTGTCCCCTTTGAAATGTTCTGATAATCCATAAGCAATAAAAACTGCTTTTCCGTTTCCAGAAATCAGAGCAGGGATATTCCTACGTTCTGCAACACGATTGCATACGCAGAAACGCAACCTTTTTTTTTAACATGAGAGTCTATGGGACGATTTCCCTTCAATTCTATTAGCTCTAACGGTCAGGAAGAGATGTCACATGTCAAAATCGAACAAGGGGGGAGATATGGAAAATCCACCCAAATGGCCCCAGAAGAGGTTTTTTTTGCTAAATCTGTCTAAAAAGGTCAAATATCATTGTTTTGGATCAATCTTGATACAGGGTACTTATTATCTGTTGTACTTTGGATTCCTAAAGCTTTTAGTCTACTAACCCATCATCCAAGGTTAGTTTTCACTATAAGTACAAAATATTTTTTGGACGGACACTATAATTTACAGTTCATGTTCAATCTGAATTTTCTTTAAAAATAAAAAAAACATCTATATTGATTCTGACTTTTCTACATCCAACTCACAGATTTATCATTACTTTGAGAACAAAGATTATTAATTTAACCCTTTTAGAAGGGAAGATATGGTAATTTGTTCTGGGAATGTCATTTTCGAGCCTTAAACCTGAAAAACCAACACACTCTCACTCCCTAAGCGTCCAATAGCGACGTTTGGTCAGTGTCCGTGGCGTCCAATTGTGACGCTCCTAGGCTCCTTCAGCGTCATAAAGGGACGCAAATAGCTTTCAACTGATTGCAATGTATTCCCATCTGCGTCGGGATTTGACGCTCATGGAAGCACGGCATTCGTTTATGCTGCTGCCCTTAAAGGCAATGTGAGCGTCCATTCCCATTGGATAACGGAGAATTGTACACCCGGAAGTAAGTATTCCTCTTACTGTCGATTGATTTTACAGTGATATCTGCACTACTCATCGACTAAAAAACACCAGATTATCCTTGTTAATTACACAACATTGATTGGTTTAAATTGTGTGCAATGCTTTGGATTTTTCCCCTTCGATTCGGAGAAACAAATATTTTTTCTGAGTAAAGGATGGTAGAAGACACTACACTACCCAGAATCCCCAGCTATCGTTTGGACTTCACCATGTGCTCTGTTTGACAAACCCCGTTTTTTTCACCATTCATTCCGATGGCTGGCGTCTATGTCACATGATCTTCAAATTTCTCCCTGCAGAAAAAGAAAACATGGCCGAAATTCGTTTTATTCTCGTGGAAAATGCCTATTTTAAAGTTAGTTTGGCCATTAAAATGCATTTTGATGTCATTTGATGCGAGAAATATGAGTTGTTATTTCAGATTATGTGTGCAGTGGATGTACATGATCTTTAGTTTGCTAGTTATTACGAAGATTACTTCAGGAAATCGCGACGTTTTCATTGTTACCAAGGTGGTTGCTTGGGACGCTGCTATCGATATTATTTCTGTTATGTTGTGTAACTGTTTAATGGTGTTATCTTTATTGCTACCCCCTTCCCCGTCAATGTATAGTGTTGGTCCACAGCCTAAACATATTAGTTTAACAAAATCCGCATCTAAAGATAGCCTACGTTATTTTCCCCCTGTGCAATTCCAGTCTCACATCTCACAGCACATCGTCATTAACAAATACCGGAAACAGACCGAAAACATTTAACAAAAGTAATAATAATACTTTATTCCGAGTGTGCTTGCTTTTCTCTTTGAAAGTCATCACATAACGGCATTGTAATACACGGTTCGGCTGCATTACATATTACATATCTGCCGTAGTTCTGTATTTATAGAGCCCTGATGAGAAGACAAACATGAGGAACTGAAAACGTGACGTGGATCATAAATATATCAGCCATTAAACAACATCTTACATTTCTTTTCACACAATACGTCTCCTTGCAGTATCAACACTAATTCGGCTCACTTTTATATTTGATCCAATTGGTAGATAGGCTGTATTTAGGATGATATAAAGGGACACCTGGTGGTTAAAGCATGTTATTGAATTTAATTATTTTTATTATTAGATATTAATACGATCCCTATAAAGTATATTCATTACTCGTTATTCTCTACTAATAGTTAATTAAAGACTGTATGTAATGACTATTTTGCACATCCCTTTCAAGATTTTCTAAGGTTTATTGACATATCATATAGGCCTACACAACTGTGGTGTAGTTCTGCACTGAATGAAAAACTTGGGTTGCAGGTTCCTCAATAGTGCATTACAAGACATCTATCAATATTTGTGCATACCTCCAGCAATGTTAACTATGTTGAAGCACTTATTTTAACTGATATTATACATAATGTATTATACTCTTATAAGATGTATGTAGATATTTCATCTCCGGCCTTGTCGGGTATTGAACAATCAATAAATAAAGAACACAGAATTGTTGAATATAAAACACAGAATTTGTGTGATTATACTAAATGATTTTCAAATAAACACAACTGCATATTTAACTGTTACACATGCTGATGTAACGCAAATGTTCCAACTTGGGATCAATAAAGTATATCTTATCTTAAGCTGATCGATGGCTACTGCCATATTTGCAAAATGTGCCTCTGAACCTTGACAAGTGCATGTTTCAGGCTTATCAATTAATGTAATGTAATGTTATCACAGGGGTCACACACATAAGACCAGCTGTTAAATAAAGCTCTTCTGACCTTAGCTGGCATGTGGGTATATATATTAATACTGCCCATAATGGGCACAAGCAATTTTCACCCATTTATTAGAATAGCCAGCATGTGTAGTTCTGGGGACGGGGTGGGGGAGGGGGGGACGCGGTGGACCCGTTCAAATCCAGTTTTGGACAGTCTGCCGTGGTTCCATCCCATTTCAAGTGCTGTTCGAGAATCGGCTTAAACCTCGGAGCACACTCTCCAATCACAGAGCTTGAGGACTATCACGGGGTTTGTCAAACAGAGCACATGGTGTAGTCCAAACGATAGCTGGGGATTCTGGGTAGTGTAGTGTCTTCTGCCATCCTTTACTCCTGGGAATGGACGCTCACATTACCTTTAAGGGCAGCCGACACAAACGAATGCCGTGCTTCCATGAGCGTCAAATCCCGAAGCAGATGGGAATACATTGCAATCAGTTGAAAGCTATTTGCGTCCCTTTATGACGCTGAAGGAGCCTAGGAGCGTCACAATTGGACGCCACGGACACTGACCAAACGTCGCTATTGGACGCTTAGGGAGTGAGAGTGTGTTGTCTATACATGTGAATGCGGACAAACACAGAGAGAAATAGAGTCGTTTAAGGACAGCCTGTATTAATTCCTACTCATCAACGCATTGTCCAAAATCAAAGCCATTGTGACAGCATCCCTAATGAAGGACAGACTACAGGAATGAGGGGATGGCAGAGGAGGAGAGGAGAGAAAGAACGCATGGAGAGAGTTGGAAAAGGAGAGGACTGATTTAAGAAAGATGATGAGGAGAGAAGACAGGAGGGGGATTTAAAACCCCAATCTGAAGATGGGCTCTCATTACTAATGGATGACAGATGACAGCGGGGCATTTTGGCGTGGCCTGCTGCCTTTCGTGTGGAACAAAGGAGAATATCTAATGTAAACATGCAGAACTGAACCATCTTCTCATCACTTTGCCTTTGACGCGAGAGATAAACTACTAAATAGTATTCAAAGCGTCTTCACTTCTCGGCCAGCGGCTACGGTGTCATGCAAGTGAATGGCTCCAAACCAAAATGTTGTCAGTTTGAGACTGTTGTGTAAGTTTGTGGGTGGAAAGTTGGAATTCCAGTGCTGCCCCCCCCACAATGCAAGTGACGTGCCTTTGAACGGCTCCTTTACACCACAATTCTTCTGTGGAGCTGCCCAGAGGCAACCAGTAGTTCATATTGATGGATGCGAGCTAACGTGCACGACATAGTGAAAACAACATCTGCATTTTCTTTATCGCTGCCAAAACTTGTGTACAGCGTCTGTGCACATGTTTCGGATAGAACGGGAGAGGAAGAAGGCCAAAAGCAAGAAAGGAAACCATAATTATTTCTGAATCATTTGTGTTTGTCCCAACATTACTTTATGGAATGCCATTTAATCTATTTTCAACCCAGCAGGGAACTTCTCATGGTGAGGTGAATGGTGGGAATTGGGAAACACAGCGGAGCGGAGAATGGGGAAGAGGAGTTCTAGAGAAACGTAAAAGGCTATGTATATAAGGTCTCTGTGTGTTTTATTTATTAGGTGGTAATTTTTACTCATTAATGCTGGTGGTGTGTTCACTGGAGCTGGTGACAGAGCAACCCTGTCTCCTAAAAATTACATTCCCACATAACTAAACTGCATTCTCAATTACGTTTAGCTAGAAACGTATTTTCTCCCACGTTACGTTTGTTATGAACGTATCTCAAATACGTTTATTTTCTACATATCTTCTAGAAACGTATTTTCTCCCACATTACGTTTGTTATGAACGTATCTCAAATACGTTTATTTTCTACATATCTTCTAGCATATTTTCTTCCACGTTACGTTAGTTATGAACGTATCTTAAATACGTTTATTTCCTACATATCTTTGCCATGTATTGTCTTGCTTATAATAATGATAATAGTTATTTATAAATATCATTTTAGAGCACACATTTGAAATCGAGAATCGGGCTCGATATATGGTTAAATTAAAATCTGTAGGTGAGGCTGTAATTTTGCCAGCTGTTACTCTCTTGAGCGAGGCAGAAAATAATAGTTTTAAAATGCCAAAAAGCTGCTGCACCTCAAACATTAAACCAAATCCACAGTTACGTGTTTCTGTACTTCCTCTAAGAAGAAAGGACAGTAACAGAAGATCTCTGTGGCTTCAGGCTTGATCGCCGTTCAAATGACAGTGTTGGTTTCCCCAAAAGTGGGCGGGGCTGTAAAGTGAAGTAGATTTTACTCATCTATTATTCAAAACCATTCTATTTATTCTAACGTAAATTACATGCCAGTGTTTTATCTTTTATTTATTTGTTTTTATTTTAAATCGTATAATGTCGGACTTTTTTTCCGTCTGTGAGGAAAAGAAATGGGGCTCAGAGCCTCAAAATAATGAAATCTGTATTTTTTTAAATCTTTTCCTTCTAATTTATTATTCTTTTCTAAATAACACACTGTTATTTACTCAACAATAACACACAATTATCCTTGTTTTTATTTATTCATTTAATTCTATAATCTTGGGCTTTTTAGCCGTAAATAAAGTCACCGGAAACAGACGGGACATTTTGAGCGATACACACCACAAACCCACTAAACTGATTACCCAAGATCCTCAGCTTGAAGCTTGTTGATTGGATGTTTTAGCCGCAATGCACGCTGGGATATGGTGTTAATATGATATGGAGATATGATATCCGACAACGAAAAATAAAATAATACCTAATTCAGAGTGTGCTTGCTTCTCTCTTTGGAAGTCATCACATAACGGCATTGTAATACACGGTTCGGCTGCATTAAATATTACACATCTGCCGTAGTTCTTTATTTATAGAGAGAGACAAACAGGAGAACTGCTGCCAAAACTGAATACTTGACGTGGATCATAAATATATCAACAATTAAACAACATCTTCAATTTATTTTCACAAAATACGTCTCCTTGCAGTATCAATAGTAATTCGGCTGACTTTTATATTTGATCCAATTGGTATATAGGTTATATTTACACCATAACGGTGCACAGCTGATAGAAAAGGACTTGTAGATTTTAAAGATATTACTGGTTTTCTTTGAATATCAGAATGTAAATACTGAGTTGAGAGAATAGTCAGGGGATTTGGGTGATGGGAGACACATCTATGGAATCACAATTTCAATAGCTTACCATTAAATGACGGATAGCCTATGCCTTTCTGTCTGTGATGTTTTACAAATCAGATATTAATGTGTAGAAGTAAGAGAAATAGTATAGCAATATCCTGTAAAATTATGTAAAAACATGAATAAAACTACACATCTTCAGATGTTATACATAAGTGTCTACACTAATAATACAAAGTTATTATTAGTATGCTGTGTGTACCTTGTGTGCACCGCCTAGTGGTTAAAGCATGTTATTGAATTATTTTGGTTGAATAATCTTATTTGATTAAAACAATATTAAGAGTACATACTTTCATAGGGGGAAAGTAGAAGGTCAATGATAGAAATATAGAATATAAAAAGTCAAGAAGATACTAAGTGATCTCTACAATAAAACAGTTTAGTGCCGGATGTACACAGATATTAATAGGAGGATGTGCAAAACAGAAAAACGAATTAACCTTTATTAACACATTAAAGAATACTTTAGGTTAAGGTCTTCTTTTAAACAAGAAAAAAGCTCTGGGGGTATCTATCTACAGATGGATATTACGCCTGACAAAGTACTTAACGTCTAAAATATTGCTTTCCTGCAATGTTAACTATGTTGAAGCACTTATTTTAACTGATATTATACACATTAATTATACTCTTATGTATGTAGATAGTAGGGGTGTAACGGTACACGTACCCGTACCGAAATTATTCGGTACGGGCCCTTCGGTTCGGTACACGTGTGTACCGAAGTGTACCGAACGAATATAACGTTAAACGTAAAAAATTGAGAACGTGAACAACTTCTTGGAAGTAATCTCAGGTGCTGCGTCGCAGCATTCAGAGTAATTTCCTCACATTGGGCTCATCGCGTCATAGAGCGAGCAAGTCATTCCATTGGATGAGAGGGCATGCTATGAGAGCTGGTCAGAGGGATGCGTTCAAATTTAGTCAGTAATTTGAGGAACTGTCGAAAATTAATGGCGAACGCAGATAAAGTTGAGCTCGAAAATCCTCCAGCATCATTGAAGTCTCCGGTTTGGGAACATTTTGGTTTCGCAGTTACGTACAAGGATGACGGACAAAGACAGGTGGACCGAACCAAAGCTGTTTGTCGGCATTGTTCAACTAACATTGGTTACGCGGCTGGCAATACATCAAACTTGCACACTCTTGAAAAGGCATCACCCGAACGTGAATATCACCGGTACCAAAAGAAAAAAGACTGAAGTGCAAACCCAACTCCCGCTAGCATTTGAGCCTCCACCACTCGCAAAAACTTCAGACCGAGCCAAAGCTATTACAAACGCCAAATATCCTTATGTTGCCATGTTAGCAAAGCGCTACCTGGCTGTATCTGCTACCTCTGTCCCTAGCGAGAGGGTTTTCTCCACAGCAGGATACATTGCTAGTGCCAGCAGATCTGCCCTTTCGGCAAGCAATGTGGAAAAGTTCATTTTTCTTTAAACAACATGAAAATACAATGACAAGCAAGTCCTAATGTCAAACTGGCTGCTTAGGTACTAGTACAGTTCAAATACAGATAATTTCAGTTCATCGAAATGCTGCACCTTAATGTTCATTTGATTATATTTTGTATTTATTTGAGTGAATATTCACAGTTTAATAATAATTAAAAACCCAAAACTAATAGTTTATGTTTTGTGAGTACTTGTACAGTAAAGTTCAAATACAGATTATTTCAGTTCATCGAAATGCTGCACCTTAATGTTTATTTTATTATATTTTGTATTTATTTGAGTGAATACATTACTCACAGTTTAATAATAATAAAAAAATATATATATATATGTTTTGTTTTGTGAAAAAAAATTCTGCTGTACCGAAAACGTACCGAACCGAACCGTGACCAAAAAACCGAGGTACGTACCGAACCGAAATGTTTGTGAACCGTTACACCCCTAGTAGATAGTATAAGAAATGTGCAGAATATGACAGTTTAATGGTGGAGGTATACAGTACACACACATTGATAGATGTCTGTTGAGGAACCTGCGACCCAAGTTGTGTATAAGATCAATACACCTTAGAAAATCTTGAAATCTTGAAAGGGATGTGCAAAATAGCCATTATACAGTTTTTAATGAACTATTAGTAGAGAATAACGAGTAATGAATATACTTTATAAAGATCTGCGGATAAATGTTTAGTCTTCTCAAGCACCAACTATCAAATATCTCTCCTGATTGTTGGCACTTGACAATCACCTTCCCTGAATTGTATTCAGGTGTAACTAAAGTCTGCTTTAAGGGTTATTTATATTCCACATCATTAATCAGAATCTGCAAAGTAACTAAACTAAATGTAGTGAAGTAAAAATACCAGGTTAACCTCTGAATTGTAGTGGAGTAGAATAACAAAGTCACAATGAGCTGTCGTGTGGGTATATATTAATGCTGCCCATTATGGATACAAGCGATTTTCACCCATTTAGTAATTACATGTTTTAAATGTGTACACACCAATGTGTTTCCTATCGCCTAAACCTCCAGGGCTGTACACAGTTTAATACTGTCAACTTCTACATTTGGGAAAAACGTCTTTTAAAACTACAATTCCCAGTAGAGACGTGCCATAGAGAACATGTTGCGAAACACAATAGCCAGCATGTGTAGTTCTGGTGGGGCGTTCGAGTCCAGTTTTGAATAGTCTGCCGTGGTTTCGTTCCATTTCAAAGAGCTTGACGCTCGGCGTAACCTTGGCGCAACATCATGGGGTTTGTCAACGGGACTGTAGTCCCAAACGATAGCTGGGGATTATGGGTAGTGTAGTGTCTTCGGCCATCCTAAATCTCGAAATGTCCCGTCTGTTTCTGGTGACTTTATTTACGGCTAAAAAGCATGCTAAAATGCCCAAGATTATAGAATTAAACGAATAAATAAAAACAAGGATAATTGTGTGTTATTGTTGAGTAAATAACAGTGTGTTATTTAGAAAAGAATAACAAATTAGAAGGAAGAGATTTTAAAAAATACAGATTTCAGTATTTTGAATCTCTAAACCCCATTTATTTTCCTCAAAGACGACAAAAAAAGTACGACATTATACGATTTAAAATAAAAACAGATAAATAAAAAGATAAAACACTGGCATGTAATAGGTAAGAATAAATAGAATGGTTTTGAATAATAGATGCGAGTAAAATCTACTTCACTTTACAGCCCCGCCCACTTTTGGGGAAACCAACGCTGTCATTTGAACAGCGATCAAGCCTGAAGCCACAGAGATCTTCTGTTACTGTCCTTTCTTCTTAGAGGAAGTACAGAAACACGTAACTCTGGATTTGTTTTAATGTTTGAGGTGCAATAAACGACACGTATTTAAGATACGTTCATAAGGAACGTAACCTGGGAGAAAACATGTTTCTAGAAGATATGTAGAAAATAAACGTATTTGAGATACGTTCATAACGAACGTAACGTGGGAGAAAATACGTTTCTAGCTAAACGTAATTGAGAATGCAGTTTTGTTCTGTGGGAACGTAATTTTTAGGAGACAGGGTTGCAAAGATATGTAGAAAATAAATGTATTTAAGATACGTTCATAAGGAACGTAACCTGGGAGAAAACATGTTTCTAGAAGATATGTAGAAAATAAACGTATTTGAGATACGTTCATAACGAACGTAACGTGGAAGTAAATACGTTTCTAGCTAAACGTAATTGAGAATGCAGTTTAGTTCTGTGGGAACGTAATTTTTAGGAGACAGGGTTGGACAGAGTTAGTACGGGTTATA
The DNA here is from genome assembly GCF_902827115.2 of Pseudochaenichthys georgianus. Classification (NCBI taxonomy): domain Eukaryota; kingdom Metazoa; phylum Chordata; class Actinopteri; order Perciformes; family Channichthyidae; genus Pseudochaenichthys; species Pseudochaenichthys georgianus. The sequence continues at coordinate 36,058,567 of NC_047507.1, read as the reverse complement.
CTCTGACTGCATTCACCTGCTTACTTTGGTTTTGCATGGAATATGACCATACATTTTCACCACAATTTCTACTTGCAATTTCCATCACACTTCCATTTGGACTAGCCATGTCACTCACGGTAACTGGTACTGGATTATATTTAATTTTTGCCTTTTTATGGAAGAAAGTTGACAGGTGTGTTTTTGTTGAGGGGTTCCTAGGTCCCACTCGTGGTGAGGGAGTAGCGAGCTGATTAGTTTATCCATGGCTTGGATGTAGGAAAGACCTGTTCGATTCACAGCATGGTTGGCCAGCACCAGTTTCTTCAAGAGGATTCAGGCGTAACTCGGGAGCAAAGGAGTGGTGCAATGTCTGAGAATTTAGGTTGAACACCAGTTGGGCTGAAACAGAGGTTGGACGGTACTTGAAGGTCTACGAGCCAGGAGGAACCTGGAACAGAACCTTTGACAAATGTTCTTGCGTTTAAAAGAGTAAATAGACTTGGAATCACAGTAACCTTTGAAGACCAAAATTGACATATTTAATTCTTGACAAATGTTTGTTGGAGTTCTTGAGATGTTGCTTAAAATTTTTAAATTAACACAGGGATTTTAGCCTTTGCAAACCATACACATGCACAATAACCGGTATAACACACTACAGGAAAGGGAAACCCCAAAAAGCATAATACAGCCTCTTTAAGTGCAAGAATGTTTTAAATCCCAGAAACAGGTCAAGATAGATTGTTTTGTGGGGAGTATATTATTTAGTTTGTTATTACCCTTGGCAGATGGTCGCAAAATGATAGAGGAGAAGTAAAGTTTTAGGATGGCTTGTTTTCTTTTATCATTCCAACCTTTCTGCTTGCATTTACTTTGACCCTCTGATGTCCAACCAACCTCTAAATCAACCTCAGTTCTGTGTATTACAGAGAATTACTCCACTTTTAAACCGGAGCCAAAAATACTGACGCCATCTTCTGTATCGCCGAACATCAAAACCACATTTTTCTATCCAGGCTTAATTTGCTTTAATGGCACATGATAGATATATGGATACGGGTTAACCTGATATTTCATGATGGACTGTACAAGTTTCTTCATTGAGTCCAACCCTTCTAAAGTTTAGAAAGTCCTCAGGCTTTTATATTATCTTATCTATCTGTGTCTTCGCAACGCATCAGATCTGTGTTGAGCTTTTTCTCTTTGTGGCCAAAACTTCCTTTATCAAGAAACGATATATCAGGAATTGCAACAAGTCCTCCAACTCATAAAACCAAATAGGCCGATTGTTCAGGCCCAATTATTACGACCAAATATGTCATTTGTTCAAGCGCTTAATACGTCCTATAATTAAGTTTGAAAGTTTTCGCCCTCTCGTGCTCCCGTTGAATGCACACGTTACAGATGGTCCTTTATTCACAAATAACCCTCTCTGTAAAATCTTAAATTGTAGGATAGTTTGGCCATTAAAACGCTTTTTGATTAGATTTCTAGCGAGAAGTGTATATTGTACTTTTAGAATCCACGTCCAGTCGATATATAGGATCTATAGTTTGATAGATATTATGAAGATGATTTTAGGAATGCAGCAGCCTCCATGTAAAGTTACGGGTTGAAAACAGTATTTCCGGTCTCAACGTTTTCATAATAAAACCAATGATCAAATTATTTAACAGTGATATCTGCAGTACTCATCCACTAAAAAACATCAGTTTATCCTTGTTAATTATACGACATGTATTGGTTTAAATTGTGTACAATGCTTTTGTGTTTTTCCCATAGGTTTTTCTCTTTCGATTCTGAGAGACACCTTTCTTTTTTCAGAGGTTTTGATAGGCTAAAACATCGCCGCAATGCATGTCGGGATATGGTGTTTATCCGATATGAAATCGGAAAAACATTTTTTTTAAATAATACTTTATTCCGAGTGTTCTTGCTTTTCTCTTTGGAAGTCATCACATAACGGCATTGTAATACACGGTTCGGCTGCATTAAATATTACATATCTGCTGTAGATATTTATTTATAGAGCCCTGATCAGAAGACCTTTTGACAAACTGTAAGAAATGCCGCCAAAACTGAATACGTGACATGGATCATAAATATATTAGCAATTAAACAACATCTTCCATTTCTTTTCACACAATACGTCTCCTTGCCGTATCAACACTAATTCGGCTGACTTTTATATTTGATCCAATTGGTAGATAGGCTGTATTTACACCATAATGGTGCACAGCTGATAGAAAGGGATTTTTTTGTAGTTTTTAACACTAGAACCGCCAGAGGTCGCTGTATACCTAAATCAATAGCGGGTTAAATGTACCCGCTATTGATTTGCAAGGTACAATGTTCTTTTATTTATCATACAGAACAGTGAGTTTTGATCGCACAGGGATGAAACTTATACCAACAGAATCTGTGGACTCTCAGCTTGTGCTTTGTGCAGATAGCATGAAGTATAAAATATCACTACCAGTACTGATTTAAACGCTTGGTGTTAGACTTGTGTTTTGTTTAGGTACAAATCTCTCTATCTCTCTCTCTATCGATCTATAACTATCTATCGATCCATCTGTAATGTTCTGTTACAACAAAAGGCGTTGCTATAGCAACACGTCATGTTTACGCTGCATTTTCTGAGGTAAATATTACACGCTGGCGGATATGGGTATAAATGGATGGCAATTTTTTAGGCGATTTTTTTCAATCGGACTTCCTATTGACAATTTTTAACAACAGAGGGTGTTATATAACACACTTTCAGGAATAGTCATGGACTGGGAGACTTTAATATGTTATGGAAAAAAAGTTACAGACAATCAAAAAACAGCTGCGGGTAAAATGTACCCGTTGGCGGTTCTAGTGTTAAAGATATTATGTACTACCTTTCCAACTCCTCATGCAGTTGACTGTTACAGGTCTATTAGACTAGGCAGAATTTCAGAAAATGTGCTTATTTAAAGTGCTGAAGGCATTTTGTGTTTATTTATGCTATACAACATTTCTAGGGGTTATTAAGGGGTGCTGAATCCAAATCTGCTGTATATGAAGCTCAAACATTTCCCAGAATGCCTCAAAATTGAGAAATCCAACATGGCCGCCACCGCCAGGCTGAAATCTATTTTAGTACATTACTTTTTGACTAAACAAGGTACAAACTAGAATTAAATGTGTTTTTATATGTTTTCACACATGGGGAATTAAACATACAGTACTGTCCTTATTTTAGATCAAATGTGAATAATGAGCTTGAAATCAAACATGTATAGTGAAAAAGGTGGTCATTAGTGATAAATAAGTTGTCAGAGACCAGGGCTTGCTTAGAAAGTGTATTCATACAATTTTTATTTGGCCACCAAACCATAATGTACACATGACGCGATTAGGCCTACAGTGGAGCAACAGTAGCCCTATAGATGCTTTTATTTGCTCCAATATAGTAAGAACATACTGTATGGGTGGCATTGGAATTTTTAACTCAATAAGAACACAAATCATACTGAAATGGTAAAAACCTCATTCCAGTATCTCATAAAACACCACCATATATCAATGATTACAGTCGATTAAAATATTTAATCGCGATTAATCGCATGATTGTCCATAGTTAATTGCGATTAATCGCAAATTAATCGCACATTTCTTATCTGTTCTAAATGTACCTTAGAGGAATATTTTTCAAGTTTTTAATACTCTTATCAACATATGAGTGGACAAATATGCTTTATATGTGTGTTTATTATCATTTGAACAATGACAAATATTCTCATGAATATTAAACACAACAACCTCTGAACATTACAAATATTCGCCTCAATTCAACCTGGAACCTCTCTCATACAATACAAATGGGGTTTGTGTGTGCGTGTGTGTGTGTGTATATGTGTGTGTGTGTGTGTGTGTGTTGGATCGTTGGAGCTATGTGCAACTCAAGGCATATGCTCGAACGGGAGCTGCCTGGACGCTGCAATCATATTGCTGCAATCATGAGTGTGCTGACTTTTCGTACAATGTCCCGCTGTCTGCTGTTGGAGTCTACCGGACCAGGTCCGTCCTCCGCGCAGATCGTTTGGATATGGCCAGAGCGGGGTCGCTGTCCGGATCCGCCGATGACCGTTCTTAGTTCTGAGGGAAAAGGAATTGTGTCCTGGACACTATTCTCTGTTAGCTGTACAAACTAGACTTTGCACTCCAATGGATTGTTTCTTCAAATAAGCACTTTATTACACAGTTCAACAAAGATACATCAATCTGATACTATACCACAAAGCGCCTTGGACTCCTTCTTGAGTTCTCACCGTGACAAGCTCGTCAGTGTAAGATCCCAGTTGAAGAGAGCCCCGAGTTATAGAAACATTCTGTTCTTTATAGTATTTGCTGTGAAGCCCCCACCTTTGGTGCTCTCTCTTGCTGTAATCTGCCTTTGCTGCCGAGCAACCCCCAGTTTTAGCCACGGTCAGGGCCAGGGCCCAACTCCCTCTTCCTAATTTCGATGTGTCTTTATTACCGCTTTATCTGGTTTTCGCTCACAAGAGAGTCAGGGCCACACATACTCGTAACATGGCGTTCTAGTCCTTGAAGATAACAGGATGTAGCCGGCCAACTGCTGAGGCTTCTCAGCAGTTAATTTTAACACAGTACTTTTCCACTCAGACAGCTCAATGTTTTAGCTTTTCCATGACAGGTTTACTATATCTTATATTCACTGTTACTTTTGCCTTATCTTTATCCTTCACTGCTTCCTGCATCAAGTCAAGTGCTCGGCGCAGTTGTGGCGAAATGTCGCTCCTCTGTTTTCATTTAAACAGCTCCTTATATCCGTTAGTGCAGCTAGCTAGCACCAGATGCTAACAACAACAATGCACGTAAGGTCTCTCTCTCGCTCGCTCGGGCCACACATACACACACCCTCCCGGTCCTCCCGATGGCCAGTCGGTGCCTGCCGGTGAGCGTGGAAGTGTGGTCTGCCGCAAGCAGGCAGCAGGAGCGGGGCTGTCAGCAGATGGTATTTTAAACTCGATGCGCTCTGAAACTACGGGGCGGCCGAGGAAAAAAAATACACATGCGTTAATCGCGTTAAAATAATTAGTGGCGTTAATTTTTGTTTGCGTTAACGCGTTATTAACGCGTTAACTTGACAGCCCTAGTAAAAATATATGAAAACAACAAATACACCCAAATATATATAATATAAATATAGCTCTCAGGCCATCCAGTGTTAACGCAATGAAGAAGAAGGAGTGGGCCTGTTCACACTGCCTTTTTTACATCAAACCCTATGGGAAATTGCCAAAAGGCAGGCACTTTTAAAAAGCAGCGGCTTCTTCAGTGTTCCGGCAGGTGTTGTCGTGTTTCCTGCTGTTGCATGCCTCTATACATTCCATGTGACTCTTTCTGAATAGAATAGAATAGACAGATTATGACCAGTACAAGTACAAGTACATTTTAATACACGTTACAGTTATCATTACCCCTAGTTTCCACCGGGTCCGTCTGCGGCGCGTTACGGCTGCGCCGCGGCGTCCGCAAGGATCGCGGCCACTCTAGTCAATGGGTGCTATTCCACCAGACGCGCCGCGTTACGGCTCAGAAGCGTCCCAGAAGCGTCTCGCCGCTGGGCTCCGCTCGAAATAGGATTGAAGTCTATTTTTCGACGCGACGCAGCCGTAAGTTAATGTCGGGCAGGCAGGAAGTGGAACGTTCAGAGCATATATATATATATATATATATATATATACATACATATATACACACACACACAAACTCATTTTGCAGACCCTATCCCTCCGTAGTCGTTCAAGTAGGAGGAGAAATGCCAGCTTTCTCCTCCGGTTTACAGGCACTGTGTAAATTATATATATAGAATAATTATGATGATTTTACCACTAAAATACAGCAACACATCTTTGATTCATGTCGTTTATAACTGGGATATTACAATTATTATTAACTTTGTCTCTACAAAGTAGTCTGTTCAGGAAATATGCTCAAATCAACTGAAACTGCGAGCCGGCAGGCAAGACGCTCCGCTTCTGAAATGCTTCTGAAACGCGCCCGGTAGGGTATGACGCCAGAGGAGGCCGGACCAAAACCGAGACGCAGACGGACCCGGTGGAAACTAGGGGTTACACTTATTGTGTTCCTTTGTTACTTTTTTTCTCAGTTATAGGTTCACAATTATCCGGTTATGGTTTCAACAATCTGTTAACAACAAACAGTCAGCAGTATGCAGTCTGGCAGGCTGATATTCTCAACCAGTCTATCATATATTTACGATATTGTACACATTGATCAGTTAATCCTCTATACACATACCTGCAGCTGCAGCGTTGGCTGAGGCATCCCTTGGTACACCCACATGAAGTGAACTCCCTGCAGGCTTTAGGCATAGGTGGCAAAGACAGTAGCCGTGGCACTAACTGACCTTCCTTGTGCATCCATCCCATTTCATCCACTGGAGGAAGATCAGGATGTGGCAGGTGAGCTTGGTTCCAGATTGTCGATTGATAGTGTGACCGCATGATATGAACCTTCACTGCATCTGAGGTTGGTGGAGTCTCTTGTAGACGACCTTTGCAAAACAACTTCATTCTTGCTTTGTTGCATGTATCAACCTCTGGCACATCTTACAGATACATTTCTCTGTTGATGTCACAATACCTTCAGTGAGAGGGCCCTTCCCAAGGCCAGTAAGATTGGTGTGATGGTGCTTGAACACCTGCCAGGCTGTTTTCTTTCCGTGACCGCTGAACTGAGACACACTATCACAGCCAGTGATGGTATGGAAGGCAAGGAGTGTGTCCACTTGATCATCAGATAATAACTTGCAAATGTCATGTACTGGAAAATTATTTGGATCCTTTGATGTCCCGGCTTTAATGTAGAGATGGGTACATCCGATTCTGTCATGGTGTGCTAAAAGTAGAAGAAGCACGTCTGTGTCACGCGCTGACACAACTATTGTGTCCATTGGATGCAGTGCAAAATCAGACGTGTATCAGCCTCCTCGTAGTCAGCCATTAAAGAGGAGACATCAAGATCTGGATCTGATGACTTGACAGTGGTTGCTTCAGCAAACCCACCCGATACTACAACCACAGGCTCATCTTCTGGGCTGTGTTCTATCAGATGGTTTGAGAGTATTCGAGCGAGATCTGCTTTGTTCTCTTCCAGTGCCATGAAGCTTGACCAGTCTGCTGGAAGTGGAACGGAGTCATTAACGATTTCTCTGCGTACTGGTCGGTGTGGCTGTTTACGTTTCCTCCTTGTGCCCGTTTTGATGGATTTGTCACGGTACCTGTCAAAGACTACATCAACCCTCCGGTACTTCTCTCCCATCTTCAACACCGTATCAGCAAACTTGTTGCCAAATGTTGTAGTGTCAGGCGGCTTCCCAAGTGCCATTACAAGTGCTTGGCCATCAATAGCCAGGCAGCTGGGTTCCTGAAGGGGTACATCTGCAGGTGTTTGGACATGTTTTGTCAGTATATTTGCTAAAACAGACTTGTTGGTGGAATGTAGACTGCCGTTAGTTGCGGCCAGAGATGGCGGGATGGGCATGAGTTCATGCTGGAGGACATTTTCCAGGTCTACCTTACGACCTGCTCTGTAAGCTGTGACTAGCCTTTGTAGAATCTGCCTGTCCACTTTGATGGTGTTTTGCCTGTTCTTGGAAAGTTGCACTACTTCATACAAAGAGGCAAATGTCTTGGCTTTGTTCTTTCGAATGGGTGACTTCGGTCCCAAGTGCTGGTCACATGGTTGATTCACACCCAGGAAGTTCATGGCAATGTGAAGGCCTCCAAGGCAAGGGATAAGCATGTCCTTGTATTCTTCTACTGACCACTTCAGTTCTAGCAACTTCGGATAAAGTGCCTCGTCCACTGTCAGTATGACATGCTGTTGTTCCATTGATTTGGAGATATGAAGCATTCGCTTGACAACTGTGTTCAGTGTATTGAGTTCAGATGCAGGAGCCTGGATGATAGGTAGGTAGCCTACTGTAGTTTTCTCTGGGTTGACTGTGCTTGCCTTTTGATTGTACAATATCCAGGAAGGCATTGGTTTTTTAGATGTCCTGGACATGAAGAAGGCCATGTCTGTAGCTTGTACTTTCTGTGCTGCAGGACATTGTTCAGATGACTGTGTGAAACAGTCTTCTGCTTATACACTGCTGAATGGGCGCTCTGTGATTCCTCTTTTTGGTTTGGTTTTTTGCTTTTGTGGATGGGGGGGGGGCAATAGAGGGGAAGGCAAAGGTTCCATCACAGCACATTTGAAACATTTAACCTCAAAACAATATACAACGTAAGTAAAAGTAGCCTGATAATAATAATAATAGCTGAGTAATTATTCATAGTTAAAAACTACTATTTTTGCAATATATATGAGATCTAAGCAGTTTATTCACATTATATCTCAAATCTGAATATGGCATCAGATTTTGTTGTTGAATACGTTTTATTTGATGAAAACATTTAAATATTAAGAGTAGCCTACATACAAAATTGAAAATATCAAGAAGATACTGTAGTGATCTCTCCAATAAAACAGTTTAGTGCAGGACGTCCAAAGATATTAACAGGAGGATGTGCAAAACAGACAAACTAATAAGGCTTTATTCAAACATTAAAGATTACTTTAAGTTAAGGTCTTCTTTTGAATAAGAAAAACACTTTGGGGTTATCCACAGATAAATATTAAGTCTGACAAAGTACTTAACGTCCAATATATTGCATAGTTTATTTTGGCACTTGACAATCACCTTCCCTGAATTTGACTCAGGTGTAACTAAAGTCTGATTTAAGGGTTGTTTATATTTCACATCATTAATCAGAATCTGCAAAGTAACTAAAATACATGTAGTGGAGTACACCAGGTTAACAAAAACATTTTCCAACTTGGGATCAATAAAGTATATCTTATCTTAAGATGATCGATGGCTACTGCCATATTTGCAAAATGTGCCTCTGAACCTTGACAAGTGCATGTTTCAGGCTTATCAATGAACAACAGGAGGGGTCACAGACATAAGACCAGCTGTTAAATAAAGCTCTTCTGACCTTAGGTGTCATGTGGGTATATTATTTCACCGATTTATTAATTATATGTTTTAAATGTGATAACACCACTGTTTCGTATCCCCTAAACCTCCAGGGTGTACACAGTTTAATACTGGTAACTTCTAATTGTGGGAAATACGAAAACGTCTTATAAAGGGGGGGGGGGGGGGGGGGGGGGTTTGGACCATGGATGTATGGGCTGGACCCGTCCAATTCCAGTTTTGGAAAGTCTGCCGTGGTTCCATTCCATTTCAAAGAGCTGTTGACGCTCAGCGTACCCTTGTCGCCAGGGCCGCCCCTCCCTACAGACCAATCACGCAGGCTGCATGGGGCCCCGCCTTGCAGTGGGCCCCGCCCAGAGGGCCTCAGCTGGTGTGCGCAGTTCTCCACGCAGTTCTCCGCGCACCCCCCGCTGACACGCGAGAGTGAGAGGTGACAAGGGGAGCACGTTTGTAACCCGACACCGTTGCAATGAATGGATATCTGACCAATCACGGCTTTGATAGGGCCACTAGTGCAGGTGAAGAGATGTCGGTGAAAAGACAGTTTCAGTCCGGAGCAAGCAAGAGGGGAAGAAAAAAAACATGAAGAAACTAGAGCATCATTCGAAGGTGGGTTATTGTATGAGTCAAATGTACAAATTGCGAATGTTGTATAAGTCAAATTGCAATATTAAAACATCAGCTGCAATTCACGACACGAAGAAGGCAGTCTCTGCAGAGTATACAGGCTAATGGAGATGCAGTTAGTTCCAGAATTCTTTATTTACCATTCATTCAAGTATGTTATGCCTTTTATCTGCTAATGTACCGGAGGAAGAGTGATAAACTGTCTGTCTAGTTGGCTTACATAACAGTTCAAGTTTACAGCCTAAAAAACATGGAGCATTGTTTCCCCTTTTATTAATTTTTATGTCAATTTGCACATTTCATGTCAACCACAACACAGAGAAATACTGATAGAAATGTGTGTGTAGTTGTTGATACATTGCTGACAGAGGGAACTACATTTGAATACAGATTTAAGAAATATCAGTTTTTGAGCATGTCATAAGCATGTTTTGTCTTGACTATATTACAACTATATTATAATGAAATAATATAGTATTTATATTATTGAATTGATTATGATTATTATTAGTAGAAGTAGTTTATTTGCATTAATTATGTTTTAATCTTTTTGAGGCTAGAATTTGGCAGGAAATGCAGATGTATTCACCTGTAAACGCATACTGAACGACATACATGCACATTTACCATTTACCTCACTGTATAACAAAGTAACTGTGTTGATAATAATAATAAACAGGAATTACATTTGCAAAGTAGCCTACTTTGTTTCCCCCCCGTCGGTTGGGGGCCCTTCTTGTCGCACTGCCACTCCAACATCCAATCACAGGGCTTGATGACTAATCACGGGGTTTGTAAAGCAAGGCGGATGTTGTAGTCCCAAACGATAGCTGGGGATTCTGGGTAGTGTAGTGTCTTCGGAAACTGTAGTGTCTAAACTCCTAAAAAACTATTTGTTTCTCTGAATCGAAGGTTAAAAACACAAAAGCATTGTACACAATTTAAACCAATCGATATTGTGTAATTAACAAGGATAAACTGATGTTTTTTAGTGGATGTGTAATGCAGATATCACTGTGTAATCATTTGACAGTGAGGGGAATATATCCGGTTTTATTATGAAAACTTCGAGACCGGGAAAACTGTTTTCACCCACGCTAACTTTACATGGAAGCTGCATACACGTTATCCTGACGAGACCTCAGATCATCTTCGTAATATCTATCAAACTATAGATCCTACACATCCACTGGACGTGGATTCTAAAAGTACAATATACACTTCTCGCTAGAAATCTAATCAAAAGTATTTTAATGGCCAAACTATTCTACAATCTAGGATTTTCCAGAGAGGGTTATTTGTGAATAAACGAATAAACGGCCACTAGAGGTGCTACCAGTGGTGAAAGTGTGCCGGTCCTACCCGGTCCTTAGTACCGGTAAGAGATTTCCAGGCGGTCCGGAGGACCAGGAAGAATTGACAGCTCCACCCGTGGAATTTATACTACGAAGGGAAGATATTTTGGTTTGGATCACTGGTCTGGGGGAAGCTCGCGAGTGTGTGCGTGTGTGTGTGTTTGTGTATGTTTGTGTTTGTGCGTATTGTGTTTGTTTCCCGGGGAAAACACTCAGGAGAAACACCGGCTGTTGTTAAGCCTGCAGTGACGTTAAATTACTCCGTTCTCCGCTTGTAATTATGCCGTTACAAGCTTCAAAGTTGTATTTATCACCTGCATTTGCCAAAACAAGTTTAATATTCTGAAAGCCAAGACTTTGTTTAATTGAAATCAGATGAAAACAAACAGTCACGGACCCTGCCGTGTTATCTATGATTACTATACGCTTACATTCATAATTTCAGCCGGAGGGAGGGGGGGCGGCGCTGCTGGAAGAGCAGATTGCGAGGGAGAGGTGCCTGTCTTCGTCCCTTTACAAGCTTCAAACATGTATTTATCGTGTGATTTTGGAAATAAAAGTTTCATATTCTGAAAGCCAAGACTTTGTTTGTTTAAAATCAAATAAAACACCCGAACCCCGAAAAAATAGTTTTTTACGCAAATCCACGTTTATTTTGAAATGAGCCGTTGAGACTTCCGACTGATTTCGATAGAGCGGGTATTTGCTTTTTCACACTTGATCAGAACAGCGGGAGGAGAAAGCAATAGAGAAAGCGAGAGAGATGAAGAAACTCAGAATGTGCTTAAAATTAGAAAAACAACGCCCACAGATGACACAGGTGATGATGCTTATTTAGCCCAGAGAATGAACCTGGCCATGATGTATAATAAGTTAGCTAACTAGAAAACTGTATATCTTAAATATAAACATTAAATATTTTTGCTTTGATATCTTCTATTTTAATATTCACATTGTTGCATACATTTTGAGACATTTTATTTTATTAGTATTTTAATTTATGTAACCAATATTCTGAAAATTCTAAGAAAGACAGAGACTTGTACATTTTTGACTGTCTGCTGAATTTAGTTATACATTTGTATTCTAATGTATAACAGTTGAGGCCCAGGGGAGGAATAGGAGACTCAGCCAGAAGAAGTGGCAGCAGGTCCCTCAGAAGCCACCACAGGTGATGCTAGCCCTACTGCATACCCTTCTATATGGAAAGAAGAACAATATGAACAGTTCAAACAGAAAAATGAATGGATGTATGCTCACAATGGAAGGCTAGGCTGTACCCCATGCCATGATGTGAAGGATCTAGGTGTCATGGCACCCCGTGGTGTTAATATTGCTATTCAGTGGGCTGATGGAAAGATAATCCCAGCTGGTCAATCAAGGGATGTCCAGCTTTCATCACTGCGCAAAAAAATCCGTGAGCACAAGAACTCTGCAGCACATAATGAAGTAGTCAAGATTCTTCAGACAGCAAAGAAAGATGTTCTTCTGAACATGAACGTGAGTAGTCAGGAGTCTTTGTTTGAGTCTACTGCCAAGGTATTCATGACAGCCTATTATGTGGCCAAGAACAACAAGCCTTTCACAGACTTTGAGAGTCTGATTGACCTGCAGCATGCACATTCTGCTGATTTAGGGCGTGTTTTGCATAGCAAAACTGTCTGTGTTGACATAATTGAGCATGTGTCATCACAGATGAAAAAGGAACTTCTAAAAAAGATAATAGAGACCAAGAGCAAAATCACAGTATTGGCTGATGAGTCAACCAGTGTTGGACACAAATCAACACTAATTGTGTTCCTGAAGGCTAGTGTTGATGGAGACATGGAGCCCATTGCCTTTCCATTGGACCTGGTTGAGCTGGATAGTATGTCTGCTGCTCATATCAAGGAACAGATTATGGGTTGCTTGCTTAAAAATGGCTTCACTGTTGAGTTGCTGAGATAAATCCTCATTGGATTTTGCAGTGATGGGGCCAGTGTCATGCTGGGAGTGAAGTCAGGTGTTGGGAAGTTGCTCCAGGATGACTTCCCAGGCATCATATATGGCACTGCCTTAATCACAGACTGGAGCTTGCTGTTGACCAGGCACTGGATGTGACAGGGGGAACAAAGGACTTCCAGGCATTCATGGACGGCCTATATTCATTATATAGCCAGTTTGTGTTCAGGGATTCATGAAGCTGGGGGCGGGAGGAGAACAATATGAACCAATGAAGGTCGGGGTAGCATTATAGTACCTGCAAGAAATTCAAACCACTTTCACCCCTGGGTGCTACACTTTAAAACGTGGCTATGGGTCGTAATCTAAGCTGCTTAAACAATCGACCTATTTGGTCGTTTTTTGTAGGAGGACAATTGAGAATATTTCACTGACACACTGGACTCAACACCAGTTGACATAACACTTAATGATAATTACCCTGTATCCAAATATTCAACTCCAAAACATGAATAACATTTACACTGTGTGAAAGATGTTTCAAGCCACTATTAGCACTTTTTCTAAATCTTGTGTTGAAATATTAACAGTTAATTGAGGGAGTCAGAGCAACTGAATCCAACATTTGCCAGTTTGTCTTTGAGAAATATATGCAAACTGTATATATAAATATATATAAATGTAACGGAGCAGCTGTTTGAGGTCTGTAGCTCCAGAGTGGAAGCTTCTGGTGTCTTACACACACACATTTCATTCAGACAGTTTATGGTACTTTAAGGCCTATAAGGTGAACACTGATCTAGTACAGGGAAATGGAAGACACCCAGTTCTTGTATGGACGTCTTTTCAGTCTGGCGCTGAGGGTTTTTACAACCGTAATACTTATTCTCGTCATTCTAAAATCTTTGTGGGAAATAAAATATACACTTTCTGTTAAAAGATAGTTTCAGATGATTTTAATTATATCTTAAAACACTAAGAGCAATGTAAATACAAGTGTCTTTTGACACATTTTACTTATTTCCTCAAAGTTGCCAAAAGTAATCCATAAAGTTTTGCACAGATGAAACATTTTTACTGGGTAAGATACTCAAAATAAGATCTGTGGTTCTAACAAGCTATTGAGATTTTCAAGTTTTGTTTATGACGTAAAATATGTCAGTTAACAGTTTGGGGAAGGCCCTTTTCTGTTCCAGACTGACTGTGCCCCACAAAGCAAGGTGCATAAAGGCCAGGGGCCTCATTTCTAAAAGGGATATATGCTCAAAAAATGGCGTACGCCAGTTTCTATGCAATGTTTGCGATTTATAAAATACTAACTTGACGGGAAAATGTGCGGTCCTACACGCAAACTCTAACCTATGCGTACGCACTAAGCACAAAAACGGGAGAGACGAGAAACTGCGACACCGTTGGCAGAAAGAAGAATGGAGAGAAAATGTGGAAATAATACCATAAATAAAATGTTACCTCTCATTTATCATATGAAGAATTCATTTTCACAAATTGATTAAAGCCAATCTTAAAATGATTAAACAAACGCCTGTTTGAGACTCCTCAGTGCACACAAAAACGTAACTTGGAGAAATAAATAATACGGATATGTTATTTAAAACCACCTCGAATATGTTGTGTTAATGTTATGAAATGTTTTCTCATATTATGCGGTAAACAGGAGGACAGAATTACGTCTAAACTGACGCCGTTTTGCATTTCTATAGGTTGTAGATACGAGCATGGTTTTATATACTATCACGTTTAATCGTGTTTTATGCCGTTTGCCAAGACTTGATAAGTTGCTCGTAAAACACAGGAGGTATGGAAACTAAGAACACCATATGTGGTAAATTGTACAGCTAATATAACACAACACATTAGTTGTATTTCCTTTAACTGGTGGATTATGGATATATAGTTGCTGATCGACAGCTGGAACACAAACCACCCAAAAACATAATTCAGATCCAGTCGTCATGACTCCACTCCGGAGGGATTCCCCGATCATTTCTTACAGTTTCTCATCAAGGGGGGGTCTCCTGTCCCAGGTACGAACACACTGCCTGAGGAAGGCTATGTGTATTGTTTTTGTCATGAACCTTTTTCGGACCACATATTTATTTATTTTGGTGACGATCCGACCTCCATGCTGCTACTCTGGTACAAACTGCATCCACCAAACAATATATGTATCTCCACCTCCCCAAAACAACCAAAGTCTTTTTTAGCTGTTCTGTCGTCATTTCCTGCGATCTTCTTCATGCAGTCAGTCAGAATGAATGAATGGGCGTTTCTTTGACTATGTATACATATTTGGCAAATATGGGCGTTACGTGAAGCCCGCAAAAGCTGCACCGCATTTCGAGTCGATTGTGATTTATAAAGGGAAACCGGCGTAGGAAGTGCCGTACGCACTTCCCTCGCCGGTACGCAATGTTTTGTGAATCGGAAAATGTCGGAACATTTATGGACCTATTTTTTTGCTTTGTACTACGTAAGCAACCTTCCCACGTGAATCCTACGCAAGGCGTTATAAATGAGGCCCCTGGTTGGATGAGTTTGGTGTGGAAGAACCTGACTCGCCCGCACAGAGCCTTGACCTCAACTCCATTGAACACCTTTGGGGTGAATTAGAACAGAGAGCCAGCCTCTGGTCCAACATCAGTGTCTGACCTCACAAATGCTCTTCTTGATGAATGGGCAAGCATTCACAGACACACTCCAAAATCTTGTAGAAAACCTTCCCAAAAGAGTGGAAGCTGTTGTAGCTGCAAAGGGGGGAACAACTTCATATTAATGCCTAAGAATTTGGAATGGGATGTCATAAAAGCTCCTGTAGGTGTAACGTGTAGGTGGCCCAAGACCTTTATCTATATAGTGTATATCTGCACAGCTTCAGAATGATTGATATAGACTAGGGCTGTCAAACGATTAACATTTTTAATCAGATTAATCACAGCTTACAAATTAATTAATCATGATTAATCACCATTCGAACTACGTCCAAAATATGCCATTTCTTTATGTATATTGTTGTGGGAATGGAAAGATAAATGAAAGAAGGCGGATATATCCATTTAACATACAGTATCTATGTTTATTATAACATTTTTCTGCGTGACCACAGAGTGTGAACGTTGTGATCAGCTGTTTTAGCGCAGTTCTCCAGTGAAGGGGGCGGAGTCTCCCTCCGCAGCCGGTTGGCGTAGTTTTGGCACAAGTCCGTTGTACAGACCGACGTTAACAGCAGCCCTGTCTGTGCACACGGAGACCGACTCTGTCGTCCGGTGATCTAACCGCCTTCTGGAAAAGCTTCACAAGTACGTCGGTACGCAAATGCGCTTTGTGTCACAAGTGACGGTACACATTTCAGATTACCACATAACCTGCGTACCAGTTATGTGCACCCCTGTACTACAGCAAAAGTATTCTCCGTCGGGACTTCCTGCAACAACACCACGCCGTTATCAAAGATGTTCTATTGAGAAGACGATCACTACGTGACAAAAGTTTTCAAAACCGTGGCTACTGAAATCAATCTTACTAACTGCTGTCTGTGCAATTTACTCCGTGCGAGTTGGCAGACTTTATTTTGCTTACTTTAACATCATTTTTCATGGTGGGGCTAAGTCATTTCTTGGTATGGGTGTAGCCTACCCCAGCCATACCCTGGCGCTGCCACTGGTGGCACGTATGGGGCGGGCCATTCTGCACATGCGTTAAATGCGTTAAATATTTTAACGCAATTAATTCAAAAAATGAATTACCGCCGTCAACGCGATAATTTTGACAGCACTAATATAGACATGATACTAAGAGGGCGACAGCAGCATTACCGGGCTTACAGGAGCACCTGAGGTGAGGCTATTTATAAATGATTAAACAAACCATACAGTTACACAATAGTAACCAAATACAGATGTGTGATGAGTGAAAGCCTAACAAAGTAGTCTGCAAACTGAAACCAAAGTATTTGTACTATTTAACATTTGAATTTGTTTTCTACGGAGCCCCCTAGGGGACATGGAGAAGATAAAAAAAATTATTTGAAAAAAAAAAACTCGCAAAACTTTTCATTTAGCTCAATGTCAGTTCGGCTGCTATGGCAACACAGAAACCACAACAATGGAGCGGTTCATCGATTTTACTTTGAGCTAGGCCTTAAATATAAATATATAACATCAGTACTTGGCAATAGGCACGGGTTTCACATAAGTGAAGACACCTCAAGAGAACACTCAGAGCGAGGGGACATGCACGTCCCTCTGAGTTTAGTTATTGACAGATTCGAATTTCGCGGATCAATAACTCATGAACATAACGTTTTAAAAATACAAACAACATGACTTTACAATGATAGCAAGGTAGACAACGAGCTACAGAGTCGTTTTTATCAGAACAGTTCGATACGCGCCGTCATCCGAGCTAAACATCAATAATTGGTCACAATCTGCAGCTGGAGGAGGGAGAGGAGTGCTTAGGGACCGTCTACAAACTGCAACGGGGTTTTGCAAGATCTCACAAAGGTTTTGCGAGATCTCACAAAACATATATAGCCTATATATATATATATATTTTTTTTTTTTTCAAATATATATTTTTTCTTCTCCATGTCCTCTAGGGGGCTCCGTAGCTTTCCATACATCAGAAAGAAGACAGACTAAAAAAGGAGGATTTGGGAGGAAGAGGAAACGGCAGCGGCTGCTCGTCAACGACACCGCTGGAAACTCAGCGAACGCAACGACAGAGAGCGCCATGGAGCATGAGGAGGCCTGAGGAGGCATACTGCGCACCCCCCACCCAACACCTGTCGGAACATCCGTCAGCAGCAGCTTTGTATTCTCCAGCCTTATTATCCGCCTGTCCAATCTGATATTGCACAGTGAAGCTACAGTAGGTGTAGCATGGGTGGAGATTCCTTATCTTTTCAGAGCTCATTAACCATATCCTGTCTATCCATTGGCTCGCCTCTGTCAGTCTAATATGTATCACTATTTCCATGCAGATTACATGAATGTATGTTTCCATAAATGTATATTTTGATAATGGTACACATTTTTATTTACATATTTTTACCGACTGCACGCCTATAACTATGTACAGAAGTGTGAGTTCTGATTCCTTCAAAATTGAGACATGTTTTGTTTTTTTACAGAAGGAATAAAATATAAATGTTCTCCTCTTTACTCGTTTGTCTTTATTTTGAATCATGGTGTTTTTTCCTGGCAAGACGATAACAACAACAACAACAACAACAACAACAGATGAGTTAAAACAGGGCTGAAGTCATATATACACTGTAAATGTTGATTCAACTGCATTTCAAAAGGTGCGGACCGGCAAAAGGTAGCTCCTCTTAGCCGTCCCCCGGCAACTCCCGAGCAGCAGGGAGACTGGGTGACTGTTCAGGGCATAACGCGAAACCCGCAGGTCCCCACCACAGATATTCCCCACTCAGCGAGACACCCGCTGAGAAGCCAACTCTGGTTATTGGTAGCTCTATTATGAGACACGTGAATTTAGAGACCGAAGCCTCCACAGTCACATGCATTCCGGGGGCCAGAGCGGGCGACGTTGAGGCGCATCTTAAACTGCTGGCTAAAAATAAACGTAAATACAGTAGGATTGTTATTCACGTCGGTGGTAATGATGTTCGTTTACGCCAATCAGAATGCACCAAACTTAATGTGGAGTCGGTGTGTAGTTATGCTAAAACAATGTCGGACACCGTAATCTTCTCTGGTCCCCTCCCCAAACTGATCAATGATGACATGTATAGCCGCATGTAATAATTTCAGCGCTGGTTGTCTTGGTGGTGCCCAGCAAACAATGTGGGCTTCGTAAATAATTGGACAGCCTTCTGGGGAAAACCTGGTCTGATTAAGAGAGACGGCATTCATCATACTTTGGATGGTGCAGATCTCATTTCGGCAAACATTTCAGGGCTTTGTGGACTTAATCCATGACAAACTGGAGTTGAGACCAGGGGCCTATACTGCGAACCTGGTTCAACCTAACCTGGATATGTTTGAGTTAGCCGGTTGGCTTAATCCAAAACATACGCGCTCTCGCTAAACTGTACTACGACGCTGGTTATCAAGTGGATCGCTCAAGCCAGCCGTGTCCTATCTAGTTAGGTGCGCGTTCACATGAAAGGGGTGGTATTTGGAGCATTCGACCAATCACAAACATGGAGAAGCGCACTGACAGCGCAGCGTCATACTTCCTGAATGAAAAGTGAACTTTAATACTAGTCAAAAATGAAGAAGTTAAACTTTAAACATCCATGACTTAAACACTTTATCCAGGATAAAAGCCACATAGCTGCACCTGCAAGGTGAATATAGCTGGCAAAAGAAAAAGTGTTTGAATGCGTACATTAACAGGTTTATGATATCACTGCCCCGTCTAAAACACGATCTGACTTCAATTACATTTGTCTCGAGTGTTTCGTCAACTTATGTGTTGCTTAAAATAATACTTCTGCATATAGTATGTGACACTGTGAGTGTTGCACGGCCAGATACGGCTCAGCTGACTCAGATAAGGAGATATATGATACATTATGAAGTGATATGCCGCGGACTGTACTTAATGTACTCTGATCCGGTTACTTATGTTGTGGCCGATATTTAAGTAAGCTTTCTTAACGCTAATGTTATAATAGTCAGATTGCTCTGAAGATGGGAGGTGATATTCTATTAATGTTCACGTTCACACAGTCGGTGATTTTTGCCGGCCGTCTTTCCTGCGACGGCAGTTTTTCTGTATTTCCTTTCTCCTGTAATATGACTTGATCGCTTTAAACTCCGCACACTGAGCTCTGATTGGTCAGCAGGCGGTGCTTTCACTGAGTTGAGCTCTTAGCCTGCAACCTAACCTGGTCCCGACCAGGTTAGCTGCTTAGCATATATTACCATGGAGATCTAGCCTGCTAAAAAGAGAACCAGCTTCGTAGGACCGGAAAGCCGGAGTTTTCCCTGAATTTAGCCGGCTAAGCGAAAATCCTGCTTCGCAGTATACCCCCCAGGAGGCGGAGTCGCAGTCTTACACACTTCTCTGCGCTCTCTCCTAGGCACTAGGCAGTCATCCATAGGAATCCCGAACCCAATAAAATAGCCAATATTAACGGTGTGTGTCAATTTAAGGTAAAACCTAATAGAGGTGTCATATATAATAACCTAATAAAAGTAAATGTAACAACTACTACAGTGCAACAAAACAGGAATATTAAATGTAGTCTCTTAAACATAAGATCTCTAGCATCTAAAGCAATATTGGTAAATGATTTAATATTAGATTATAATATTGATATATGCTGTCTCACTGAAACTTGGTTGAGACATGAAGAATATGTCAGCATAAATGAGGCCACTCCACCCAGCCATATCAATACTCATATTGCCCGAGGCACGGGGCCGAGGAGGTGGAGTTGCAGCAATCTTTGACTCAAGTTTAATTATCAATACTAAACCAAAATTAAAGTATACCTCCTTTGAAAGCCTCGTTTTTAGTCTTACGCATCCGACCTGGAAAACTTGAGTAGTAGTAATCATACCCCTTTAGTCAAATTAGTATGCATACAACGTGACAAGTGGACACGCCCCCAATTATGCAAATTAGCTAAGTCCGTCTCTCATTGGTCAATGAGCTAAGTCCCGCCTCCCATGTCCCGCCTCCCATTCTTTGATGTCAGATTGGCGTGAAAGGCCCCCCGGCGTGATTCTTTGTTGTATTGATTAAGATAGTTAAGGTATTTGAACCCTGACCCTAAGAGTGGAGTAATTGCCCTGCAATCAGATTGGCGTGAAAGGCCCCCCGGCGTGATTCTTTGTTGTATTGATTAAGATAGTTAAGGTATTTGACCCCTGACCCTAAGAGTGGAGTAATTGCCCTGCAATCAGATTGGTGTGAAAGGCCCCCCGGCGTGATTCTTTGTTGTATTGATTAAGATAGTTAAGGTATTTGACCCCTGACCCTGAGAGTGGAGTAATTAGACTGCAATTAGATTAGCCCCAGGCGCGCCCTTTGTTGTATAGGTCTTTTGTTGTATTGATTAAGATAGTTAAGGTATTTGACCCCTGCCCCTGAGAGTGGAGTAATTAGACTGCAATCAGATTAGCCCCAGGCACCCCCTTTGTTGTATAGGTATTTTTGATGTATTGATTAAGATAGTTAAGGTATTTGACCCTTCCCCCGTGGAGTAATTAGATTACCCCCAGGCAGTCCCTTTGTTGTATAGGTCTTTTGATGTATTGAATAAGATAGTCTCTTTGATCCCTGCCCCTCAGAGCCCTTTGTTGTCTAATCTAATTAGCCTTTGATGTTTGCCCTTTGATGTGATGTGTAATTTCACATTGATGAAAGCCTCTGTATAAATGAACCTCATGAGGCTATGGCCAGTGTATCTCTATACACTGGCCATAGCCTCATGAGGTTCATTTATACAGAGCCTCATGAGGCTCAAAACTAAATTTAAAAAAGACAGACAATTCAGCTTACCAAGTCAACCGTCTGAAGCGCCAGTCAAGAAACGAATGCAGCATCGGGGGTTCAGAGTACAGCCTCTTTCTGGTCATGTGTGTTGGAGGAGGGGCTCTGTAAGGAAGGCCCCCCCCCCCTCACTCGAGATGGTGTCTCCAAAATGACAGGTTTTGCATACATAAAAAGTGTATCTTAGAGTTCCTTTAGTTGTAGGATTGTGAACTAATGTATAATTACTAGGGCCGGGACTTTAACGCGTTAATTAAGATTAATTAATTACACAAAAATTAACGCGTTAAAAAAATTAACGCATTTTAATCGCACTTATTTTTGCACAGCGGAACGTTTCTCACTGGATGAGTTTCAGGCGTACCGATTATACTGGAGCACCAACTAACGTTCATGACTTCAGCATGGGACTTCAAACAACAACAAACCACGGTGAACAATAGTCAAACATGAACGAACAAGCTGATGAGACCGCTTTGGTCGGCCCCGTGGATGGGACATTTTGTTTTAAAAAACGGACGGATGGAAGCATCGACAAGAGCACGGTTGTGTACAAATTATGCAAAAAAGAATTTGCATATCACCGCAGCACATCAAGCCTAAAGTATCACCTAAATGCAAAGCATGTAGCAGCTAGCGTGGACTCCGAGTGCAAGGAACCACACCCTGACCCAACCCACACTCAACCAGACGACTGGTTTCAGGGCCAGGATAAGTAAGTCCACGTCTGAGAGAATAACCAACTCCCTGGCTCACTGGCTCAGGGCTCGACATTAAGGACTGCCCGATGGCCATCTAGTATTTAACTCGGGCAATGAAGCCTCACCTGCTGGTTGCCCGATCGGGCAATCTATTATGCCAGTATCATGCAGCTCGCGGATCAGTAATGAGTGACCCGACAGTAAAACTAAACATATCTATAACTAGTTTAGGTAGTTTGAGAGGTAATTAAAATAGCTATGTGTGATATTCTAACCTGAAGTGTGTGTTTTGTTCCGCTCACCGCTGCATGTGGTTATGCAGAGCTGCGTGTCGAGTCTCGACTCGGCAGCAGCAGCTGATCTCTCTCTCCCGTCAGATTAGACTTCACTCGCGTTTATGTCCATATCGATCAGATCCAGCTAGTTCTAGCTAATGATATGACTACCTGCTTATTAAAAGACAACTACACAATAAGTGTTGCTATGCAACTGGATGAGGCCACAAAGTATAGCGCAGCATTATGCATTTGTTTACATGCCCACCGGAAGCCCGAGGCATTACCAACAGATCAACGCACAATCAACCCATCCAGGACATCTCTTTCTCCACATTACGTGTTAGACATTAGAGTTGACTCTTCTTGTCTGTCACATACTCTTCTTGTCTGTCACATAAGTGGCGCAACTGAAGCGGTATTGCTCTAAAGGGAAATTATTTTGACTGAAGATATTTAGATTTGCCGGCTAACGGGAACTCTGACATGTGCTTCGCGGATGCGCTCGGCTCCTCTCGACTGCTGCTCGGGTCTGCTCGGTCAGCTTCCGGATGAGGAGGCATTTGTTCGACCAATTTACAGTAGTTAACATTACAAACATTTTTAACAGGGGCCATAATAGTGTAAATAATGTTTGTTTTGGCAGTTATAACTGAATGTAATGTTTTCTACTTTTTTCCATCTGGGAAGGCATTTGCCTTCATCAGATGGAAAGTGTTTTGACCAACAACTTAAGTATTTCTTAAAGCTATGCAGGGCATGCAAGCGAGCAAACACAAACAAGAACAAACAAACAAGTGAAATGAAGAATACAATTGAAATTGTACAATATAATATTGTGGTGGTTCATCTTATAATTCAGTCTAGAGAATGCACCAGACAGCATCTAAGACCTGCAAAAATTAAAAAATGTCTAGGGGGACGGAGGCCCCCCAAACCCTTCGTGCCATTTCGTCCGCGTGCATTTTTCAGGGCAATCTCTATTGGGCTCAGGGCCATCTGTAAATTAGCTTAGATGGCCCTGTGCTTAAAAATGCGATTTTTAAAAATGCGATTTTTAAAAATGCGATTTTTAAAAATGCGATTAAAAATGCGATTAAAAATGCGATTAATTTCGATTAATTAATTACAAAGCCTCTAATTAATTAGATTAATTTTTTTAATCGAGTCCCGGCTCTAATAATTACTTTTATTAACTATAGGTTTGCATCCATTAAAGTGTATCTTACAGTTCCTTTGTGAGTGAATTACACAAAAATCTGCAGAGTGTCACTAAAAAAGTTGTACGCAGTGACTGACATTCTGTATGGGAGTTCACACCCAAGCTGCTGTAGGGGGTTGAGTATGTTTTGGCTCTCGGGGGATGGTGGGTTAAGAGACAGATTCTTAACAAAATATTTACACATAAATCTGCCGAATGTCTGTAAAAAAAGTCTTTAAATCAAAAAACTTGCCTTTTTAGAGTCAGAAGCCTAACGAAATCTCATCAAACAGAGTACTTTATGTTAGTGGTCCTCTTTTATACACAAAAGTGTATCTTTTCAGTAACATTCTCAGAGAATTTAAGCATAAATCTGGCAAATGTTCAAAACAGCCTTGTTTTTCACTGAAATAGCCTCAAAATCACAAACTGACATTAAGAGTCAGGGGGTTAACGAAATCTACTAAAACAAAGTACTTCATTATCTACTTTTTTCAGCTTTTATACACAAAAGTGCAGGGAAGGTAGGCAGATTTAGAACACTATCTGTGCGATAGTGTTAGTGTTCCCTGCCCTTAAGAACAATTAACACACACACACACACACACACACACACACACACACACACACACACACACACACACACACACACACACACACACACACACACACACACACACACACACACACACACACACACACACACACACACACACGTTGGAGTTGCCCCTTGATGTGAGGATTTAAGATAAGCAGGGGATGTTAATCTATATGTTAATTAAGACACTCACTAAGACACCTAAAAAACGTTATTGCCCTCTCTAGATCTGATTCAGTTTTTGTTTTAAATTATATGTGAGTGCTAAGGATGTTTCTTTTTAAGTTTTCTGTGAAACTGTTAACTACAAGGAAGTATCTGCTTGCAAAGAGGGTATTCATATTAATTTAAAAGATCTTATTTAGTTTTTAATAGTGATACCTGAGGATATTCTCTTTAGTTGTAGGATTGTGAACTAATGTATAATTACCTTTATTTAACTATAAGAAAAGTCTCTCTGAAGAGGGTAAATAATACAACAATTTAAAAAAACATGATCTTTGTCTTTTTATAATTACTTTACACCACTATAAGGAAACCCAATATGAAGCTGTATGGTGTACTATTAGATTTTGTTGTAGGCAACAAAGAGAGGTTTTCTTAAAATGTGTTCCTGCCCCCAAGCACTCCATGCGGCTCCAGGAGGGCTGATCAGAACAAAGGATCCAAAGCAGACGCAGAGTCTCCCTCGGTGGGGGGGCATCTTTACACATAAATCTGCCGAATGTCTGTAAATAAAGTCTTTAAATCAAAAAACTTGCCTTTTTAGAGTCAGAAGCCTAAAGAAATATCATCAAACAGAGTACTTTATGTTAGTGGTCCTCTTTTTTACACAAAAGTGTATCTTTTCAGTATCTTTCTCAGAGAATTTAAGCATAAATCTGGCAAATGTTCAAAACAGCCTTGTTTTTCACTGAAATAGCCTCAAAATCACAAACTGACATTAAGAGTCAGGGGGTTAACGAAATCTACTAAAACAAAGCCATTTCACTCCATGAAGCCTCCAGCTTGTACAAGGGCTCCGCCTCCACTCAATATAACATGTCCCGCCCTCCTCACCAGATCATTTTAAAGTAAGGGGATGGAAATAGACGAAAATAAATACGCTCAAACTAAATAACAGGCCAGTCATTTCCAATCACCAAGGCACTTTTCAAAAAAGAAAAATGGCCAAGAGAAGCATAGATATGGGTTTAATCAGCGAGACGCCTGTGACAACGTACAGCCATCAGTCCGGAGCGCCAATCAAGAAACGAATGCAATATCTGTGCCGGATTCAGACGCCTCCAGCCGAAGAACTTCATGAAGAATGGACTCTGAAAAATGGCGATGTTTGGGGTTATGTATTCAACTATATGGCGAATGAACTGCATTTCTACAATCTGAAGAATGGAGAAACGTATGGACCCCGCAGTGTTAAAGCGACACTGACCTCAACAGATTGGGCTGTGTTAACTCTGGTGTCTTCCAGAGATCTCCACGCAACCACTGTAGTGCATCAAGAAACCATAGTGGAACCAGCGGTGTACAAGATATTTGCAAAGAAAAGCAAAGAAACACAGACAGCATGCGAGATCAAAGAAGAGATTTCACCGCCGCCCCTCAATGTGGAGGAAGAAAGAGTTATTTCCCCGCTGCCAGAAGTGAGAAGAGTCCTGACAAGCACCGTCTGGGAAACTAAAAGCGGACCATCGGGGCGATGGTATTACCGTGCAAGCCATTTGGAAACGTTGGGGAAGGACCCCTCTGATGATTTTGTTTTGGAGAATTTTAACTCTACATGTGGAGTTTTTCAGACATCTGTACGGGTGCCACTGACTGCTTGGCTGAAAATGATTGATGGAAAAGCTACAAAGCTTAAAGAACTTTTTAAACAGTGTCAGACATCGATGGACATTATACTGGTGAAAAAGAATCTCACCTTTACAGAGGACTCTGCCTCCCACTCAACATAACAAGTCACACCCTCCACACCAGATCATTTTAAACTAAGGACCCCTCAAAGAAAAACATGGTGTATTCTACCTATGTAAAAAGAATGTAGGGGTTGTCTCTGTATCAAGATGATGTGTTTAAAAATGAATTTTGTGAAAAATACCAACTGTGTGAGAGACGTCATAAAGACACTCATTTTAACCACAGTGTTTGTTCTCCACAAATGTTTTAAGATTGTTACAAAATGTAAAAAATAAAAATAAAAGGTATGGAGACAAAGTTAATTCAGGTGACTCTGGCTTTATGAGGAAAACAAACATAATACAAATGGGTTAGGGGTTAAATGTAATCATCGTGGACTTAATAGTCTAACAAAATACTTTTATCTGAATACATTTGTTCTTTTTAAATTATTTATTAATTATTTCAGTGGAACAATCCAGTTTTTGTTAACATCAACGCTTTCTTCTCTTTTTCTTGTGTTACTAAGATACTTTTAGACACACTTTGGTGTATGCAACACTTGTTCAGATAAACAAGGTTTTTCTTTTCTGATAAACTTACATATGAAGCTTAGCGCAAGTTCAGACAGGAAGACCTAACACTCCGTATTGCGCGTCATGGCAATACTTGCTCCCTGCATCTAAATGACAGGGAGCGCCTCTCCTCAGCTAAACCTATCACGCCCCTTCATTACAGGGCTAATCATCGCACCTGTTAACCCCTCTATATATGCTCTCCCCTGTTCTATCAGCTGTCTTCCAGGTGTCAACGCGCAAGCAGCAGCAGGGCTTCGTCCCAGCTCCAGGCATTATTCATCAGCTCCGCAGTCTGGCGGATTAAGCTACAGGCGGCATTCCCCAGTCGGCTAGCGGTTCCAGCCGGCCGCCCGCAAACCCGGACTTGGGAGGAAAAGACAAGGAAATCGGGCTCCACGGAAGTTCCTCCAGCTTAATGGAAACGGGCTACTTCACCCAAACAATTGACGTACGCCTTCAGTCTCTCAAGAGGGTATCACTGGTTTCATGGCCGCTCAAATGCGGCGCTTCCGGCTTCACGCGGAACGGGTCCTCATCGCATGCGAAGCTTTACCCATTCTGGCTTCAACCACAACCCCTCCTGCAGGCAGGCAGGGCTCAAGCTACATCCCATTGGAGCTACTTCCTCCTGCGCCTCACCTCTAAAGGCAGTTGCAGCAAATTCATGAGATGTTTCGTTATATTGTCATGACATTCGGGGCATGCAGAGCGAGATCACTACCCCTTTAAGAGAGGGGTGTGGCGCGTGCAGGTGTGCTGGGCATGGTATGGTAGAGCGAGCGGGATTCATGTTTTCTAGAAGTAAACAAGGCAGCAGAAAAAGGAATTTCTGTGATCTTACGAAACAGAAGAGCTAAATAAATGCAACGACCTCCCAAGAAGAGCTCGCCTCTCTCCAGTCTTTCCGAAAAAATGGGTTATTGAACCCGAAGCGTGTTGCTTCTGCCCTGGGAGACGACAGAGAGTCACCCCCCCCCCCCCTTTCCTCGACTACGGTCTGGGAGCCGACAGGAAGTTCAATACGATGCATTGCTACCTTTAGTTCAGGGTAAGGTGAGTTTCCAGGCAGTGTTGGGTGTAACGTGTTACAGTATGGAGTTTCAGTAACGTATTACTTGCATTATTAATGCAGTCGGGTAATTACTACCCATTACAATGCTCAGTAACTAACGCAGTTTCAAGCTTCAACACAGCGTTACCTGAAATGAATGGCGCCAACTCATTTCTAATAAGCAAAAGACAAACAAATGCGTCTATGATGTATTTTCGATCAGACGAGATCTCTCTCCCCGGTCTGCGTGCGAGGGGGCGGGGCAGTTTACACACACGCAGCTGCTCCATGCAGCGGAGCACTCTGCGGAGGTGGCGGAGAGAACGCGCTCCGAGGTGTGGTTAAACTTTACCCGTCTCGACGTGGAGAATGCTCGTTGCCTAAGTGCAATAAGAGTTTAGCTTTTGTCTAAATATTTATCAAAAGTGCAGCACATTCAGACAAAGGAATGCACCGTTTTCGACTGTCTAGCAGCTCTGTAGCCCCATCCACGAGTAACGTTTTCACGTTAGGTGTCACGTATGCTAGCAGCAACACACAGAGTTCACTAAATTATACAACATGGGTTAATGATTAGAGGTAACTGAGTATTTTATTTTGTTGGGCTGTTTTCCGGGAATAATAGTCAAAGCCGTCAGGTGCAGCATAGGCAAGACGAGAGATTTATCATAACTTTAACGAAAACGTCTGCTACCACCCATATCGTACATTCCTCCACATCTGCAGTCCTGCAAGGACGCTCATCCAAGGTCTGTATGCCCCAGGCGCAACCGCAGCTTTGCCAGTACCTCGCGCCAGGAACCACATGGAAAATAATCTTTCAACCCCACCCGCATTAACGCCACACATTAGCAGTGGCCGTATCTACTCACTCAGACACTCAATGAGTCTTCGTTTTATTCACGGATGCTGCCCATCCGTGGGGTTTTTGGGGAGTTTCTTCAGGGAGAAAGAGAAGCTCATGTAATATGATAGAAGACAGTCTAATCACCCAATCAAGTGCATCTATGTCTCACCGTGGCGTAATTAAACTAGTCCCATATCATGGGTCATGTTTCAGTATTTACCTAAGCATACATCATTTTATGCTGCGCATATTGTCTCATTTATATTGGTCATGCTCACATGGCTTACGATAAGCCAGGATATAACATTCATGTCTCATTGTACTCAAGCTAACAGCTGCATTACATTGTCTACATCTCCCTCTTCCCCCGGACATCGACTCGTGCCGGCAATCCTAGATCTCTCAGTTTACCTATGGTAAACATGCATATAACTGGTGGTGGTGTCTTAATAGCATTCCAGGGCTTCATCCAGGATAGGTGCAGCAACCCTGCCGCAATCAAGGTAATTATTCCTCATCCCTACAACAACCAGACGGCCATCCAAGATCTCTCTTTCCTGGTATTTATACATTTAGTGGTAGTGTTCATCTGTGCATTTTAACCCTGCATCGCAGGTCATCGACCATCGTGTCGGCAAGGTTTAGTGGTAGTGTTCACGTAAGCCCAGCGCTGATTCCGGCCGTCGACTTCCGAGTCAGCATCCTATGATGTACAGTAAGCCCGGCAGTGATTCCGGCCGTTGTTTAGTGGTAGTACGTAAGCCCGGCCTGATTCCGGCCGGTGCCTCTCGGGTCAAGCATCTTATGATGTACAGTAAGCCCAGCAGAGAACAGTAAGCCTGGCAGCGATTCCGGCCGTTGTTTAGTGGTAGCGTTCTCGTAAGTCCGGCGCTGATTCCGGCCGTCGACCTTCGGGTCAGCATCTTATGATGTACAGTAAGCCCGGCAGTGATTCCGGCAGATCGTTTAATCCACATGTTAATCTCTCATTTCATCCATAGATTACCGCAGTCAGCCCACAAGACGTTCCGGAACCTCTGCCCAGGAGCCAGCACTCAACCCGTCAGGATTCCTCCCCTGCATCTCCTCTCTCTCTCTTAAATAGAAGCCCCCTAGAAAGGCACCTCGAATCAGCAGGTCTATGAGGAAGGGCTTAGCGCGTCCACCCTCAAAACATATGATTCACTTGGAGAATGTTTGCGACATTTTGCTTTTCCGTAGGCATCACACTTAAACCTGTTCTCATCTCCACCGTGTGTGCCTTCATGTGCTACTGCGCCACTGATCGCCACCTCAAACCCCAATACATCCGGGGCCTCTTAGCAGGAGTTCAGTTTAACGTTCGCGTTCCGATCTCGGCTTTCCCAGCCTGTTCGCAAACCAGTCAGTCAAACTCATCCTCAAAGGTCTCATTAAAACTTACCCCCCCGTTTCAGACCGGAGACGCCCTATTACACTCTCCACTTTACACCTCATGCTCTCCAAGCTTAAAAGCGGGGTATTCTCCCCTTACATCGATACACTACTCGACGCTCTATTTCTCCTAGCTTTTTATGCCTTTCTTAGACCAGGCGAATTTACCACCGCTTCCCTCACTTTCAATTCCAATAGAGACGTCAGCTTTTCTGACTTATCCTTTCACGCCAGCCATCTTAGTTTATATCTTAAACACTCCAAATGCGGCGGCGCCTGCTCCGTCATCGCCGCCCGCATCGATTCTCAATTCTGCCCTTATAAAGCCATGATCAAGTTTCTACGGCTTAGACCTACCTCGAACCCCCTCTCGCCATTATTCCTCATCTCAGGGAATTTTCCTTTAACACAAAGACAGTTCAACATCTATTTAAAACAAGTCCTCATTAAATCCGGGTTATCACCCCTTCTACACACGGGGCACTCCTTCAGAATAGGCGCAGCTACTTCCGCTGCCAATCAAGGCGTCTCGTCCTCATCCCTGCAACAACTCGGACGGTGGTCCTCCTCCGCTTTCTCATCCTACATCCGCCCTGACCTCAATGCCGTGCTGGCTATCCAAAGGTCTCTCCAACCTTAAACAAATTGGTACGTATGCATATAACTGGTGGGGGTTCTTAGCATGTCAGCACGTATGTTGCCCTACGGCTCATGTTCAATTCTGTTATTTAAACCTGCATGTCCAGGCTGTAAAACCTTCGGGTTGTATAATGTGTCCCTGCTAAAGCAGGTTGCCCCGCAAAAAAATGTTCGGGAAGCCTCGCACGTTCCGGGCACCCGGGGCACTGGTCGGGTCGCTCGGTGCGTCCGGGTAGTCCCCGCTCACCCGGGATGCCCCGTACGTCCGGGACGCCCTGTACGGCCAGGATGCCCCCTCCGGGATGCCCCGTACGTCCGGGAAGCCCTGTGTGGATGCCCTGTACGATCCAGGATGCCCTGTACGGCCAGGAAGCCCCGTATGTCCGGGTTGCCCTGTATGTCCAGGATGCCCCGTTCTTCCGGGAAGCCCCGTATGTCCGGGTCGTGAAACCTCCGGTCCGTATTATGTTTCCCTGCTAAAGTCAGGTTACCCCGCACATTCGGGAAGCCTCGCACGTTCCGGGCACCCGGGGCACTGGTCGGGTCGCTCGGTGCGTCCAGGTAGTCCCCGCTCACCCGGGATGCCCCGTACGTCCGGGACGCCCTGTACGGCCAGGATGCCCCCTCCGGGATGCCCCGTACTTCCGGGACGCCCTGTATGTCCAGGAAGCCCCATCCGGGTTGCCCCGTCTGTCCGGGATGCCCCGTACGGCCGGGAAGCCCTGTACGTCCAGGAAGGATGCCCGGGAGGCATCAGTCGCTTATATCCTCACATGTATTAACCTCCTTTTCATCCATAGATTTCCGCCGCATCCCGCAAGGTAAGATTCACATTCAGTACTTCATCCTGCACTCTTTTGGGGGTTCATCGGAAATGGTTCTTCCCTTCCCGATTGATATCCTACTAAAACTTGGGCCTAATCGCCAAAACAACATTCATTCATTTGTGATGAACTGTCATCATTATGTTCCATTGATATAATGTGACCGATAATAAATATGTATTCCATACATCATGTCTCTCCTGATTGAAATGAAGCTTAGCGCAAGTTCAGACAGGAAGACCTAACACTCCGTATTGCGCGTCATGGCAATACTTGCTCCCTGCATCTAAATGACAGGGAGCGCCTCTCCTCAGCTAAACCTATCACGCCCCTTCATTACAGGGCTAATCATCGCACCTGTTAACCCCTCTATATATGCTCTCCCCTGTTCTATCAGCTGTCTTCCAGGTGTCAACGCGCAACCCTCCTCCACCCCTTCGCCTCCTGCTTCCAACTCAGGGCCAAGCTTAACCTTCTCCCTTCCAACCGGACCTAACCACTTATAACCACCACCAGTGTCTAGACCCAGGGGGGTTCATCGGAAATGGTTCTTCCCTTCCCGATTGATATCCTACTAAAACTTGGGCCTAATCGCCAAAACAACATTCATTCATTTGTGATGAACTGTCATCATTATGTTCCATTGATATAATGTGACCGATAATAAATATGTATTCCATACATCATGTCTCTCCTGATTGAAATTTTAGTTATTTTATGTTACCAAGATACTTTGAGATACACCCTGATGTACGCAACACTTAACAAAGGGTATAATATGAAGTACTTGGTAAGGAAGGGGTTTTTCTTTAAGGGTGCAAAACTTTAGAACAGGGTAAAATATTCATTAATTTGTATTGAATTGAGTTTTCTTTTTTTTTGATTTTCAACATACTATATGACTTTTCCATATTTCTGACATACTATACTTTTTTGACTTTTTTCTGTAGAATCTTGACAAAACTATTACTTGTTCTTAAATGATGACCTATTGCTGGAGATGAGATGAAAAAGCTACAACGCTTAAAGAACTTTTTTTCTAAAAACTCTCAATTCTATAATTGACTCCCCCATTCAACGCAATGAGCCCCACCCTCCACTCAGCAAATCATCTAAAACGAAGGACCTCGCTAAGACGACCGTTGTAAACTAGCCATGGAGCAGAGAAAAGCCAAGACTCCCCCCACGAGTTGCAGTCAGGAACAGAGTCCACCAGCAACACCACCATGTGGGAAACCCGAATCTTGCAGTACTACTGCTGCTGATGCTACTCCTCGGGTCAAGAAGTCTCGGTTTAGGGACACAGTGAAAGCGGAGTTGTTTTATATTCTGGAGATGGTGATGTATCGGTACAGAAAATAAATCTGCAAAGAATGCCGACGCAGTAACCCCGACCAGAGGCAACACGATTTTCGGAATGACATGCCCGATTTCTTCTTCAGAAACAATTACAAAGCGTTAATGAAAAGACTTTGGCTCGCCGACTTCGTTGCAGTGATTGACCAGAGTCTTATTGAAAAAGGCATTCGCGAGGATAAACTGAAGATAGGACGCGCTTCGGAAGCTTTTCTGCACAAGCTTGTAAAATGCAGATGCCTCAAGGAGAGACTTGAAATATCCATACAGAGTTGGATGGAGAAGAAGAAGACTAACAAACAGCAGTCGGATGGAGAAGAAGCCAGGGACTTGTTCAATGCAGTGACTTTTTTCTTTTAAGTAAAATAAAAATGGGAAACTACTATGCAAAACGCTCTGTATATATTGATCAGAATGTAGTCATTACCCTTTTAATAAGTGTGGTGATGGGGACGATTGAAAACAGAACGAGTAGTGACCCCTGTGTAAAAAGAATGGCTGAAGTTTGTAAACTGGAAGACATTTTGGATATAGTTCGTTCTGGCAGTACTATTTCGGGTCATTGGGAAACGATTGTAAACGAAACATTTAAAGTAGTGCTGTCAAAATTATCGCGTTAATGGCGGTAATTAATTTTTTGAATTAATTGCGTTAAAATATTTAACGCATTTAACGCATGTGCAGAATGGCCCGCCCCATACGTGCCACTAGTGGCAGCGCCAGGGTATGGCTGGGGTAGGCTACACCCATACCAAGAAATGGCTTAGCCCCACCATGAAAAATGATGTTAAAGTAAGCAAAATAAAGTCTACCAACTCGCACGGAGTAAATTGCCCAGACAGCAGTTAGTAAGATTGATTTCAGTAGCCACGGTTTTGAAAACTTTTGTCACTTAGTGATCGTCTTCTCAATAGAACATCTTTGATAACGGCGTGGTGTTGTTGCAGGAAGTCCCGACGGAGAATACTTTTGCGGTAGTACAGGGGTGCACATAACTGGTACGCAGGGTATGTGCCTAATCTGAAATGCGTACCGTCACTTGTGTCACAAAGCGCATTTGCGAACCGACGTACTTGTGAAGCTTTTCCAGAAGGCGGTTAGATCACCGGACGACAGAGTCGGTCTCCGTGTGCACAGACAGGGCTGCTGTTAACGTCGGTCTGTACAACGGACTTGTGCCAAAACTACGCCAACCGGCTGCGGAGGGAGACTCCCCCCCCAGGCCCGGACTGGCCATCGGGAGGACCGGGAGGTTTCCCGATGGCCTGGCCTGTTAAGTGGCCTGCTGGCCTGAGGATTTTTGTTACACATATTGTGAACGCAACTTCGCGCAAATGTGGGTCTGACTCTGCCGCACAGAGGGTGACTGCCTGTCTACATGATGTGGCCTGCCGACATGGCCACTTTCATACAGATCATACACTAATGCCCTCGATTGGTCTCTGTGTGTCATTCAAGCTCGGGAGGGTGTGTGTGGATGTGTGGCGTGAGAGAGAGAGAAAGCGCGTGCACCGGTTGTTGTTGTTAGCATCTGGTGCTAGCTAGCTGCGCTAACGGATATAAGGAGCTGGGTCTCACGGTTTGGTCACCATTTATGTAAACACATATTTCCATTTGATGGGGGAGTGATTAGTAAAATATGCATGAAATAATACAAATAAAATGTTAACTAGGTGAAAAAAGGTAAGATAAACTTTTAAAACTTGTTGAGAGCTAAAACTAGTCTTTGCTTCTGCCTCAAAGAGGAGCAGGGGGAGAGGAGGGAGACAGGAGAGGCTGATTCAGGAGCACAGACACACTCACAAATGGGGCGAAGCCTGCGAGCTAGTTCAGGCAGTCAACTCGAGCACTTATGCTGCATTCATACATAACGCCCCCTTGCCGCTCTACAACCAACCAAACAGAGTCTCCTTAATATGCCGCTCTATTTAACCTGCCAGATCTCTCTCCATGCATTGCTTGCTGCAGCTACGTCGCTGCTGCTTGCCTGCGTTCATTTGCTATTGCTGCGTTCATGTTCGTGCTGCTGTGTTTCATGTTGCTGCTGCTTGCCTGCCGGTGCTGTCCTTGCAAATGTCTATTGCAATCTCCGACTCCGGAACCGAATCATCATACGCAAGAAGCCGTACGAAATGCCTCATTCCCGAAACACAGGCTAGCTCAGAGCATGGTTCAGACGCCGCTGGAACGAGCCACAGCTCCCGCACGACACACATTCAGGTGTCCCTTCCGTCCTCATCTGGAGTAACTTTGAATATCCTTTGGGCCAGAGGAAGTCCCGAGTTCTACGCCAGCTCTGGTAACAACCCTTCTCTTGTGTGTCAGCTAAGAGTCGCACTGTCTCTCGGTCGGTGGGTATTTAAACACCAAAAAAGGCAGGAGCAAGCTGACTCCTGCATTCCCAAAGTACCTGCCATCCTGTCCTACCTTCTCGAAGTAAAATTAGCGCTTAAAGCCTTTAATTGCACGATATATTCCCGTGAACAAACTCGATTTCCTCTACCTGCAATGTAAACAAATGTTTCTACTTCCGCGTTCAACCACGTTGTGCCGCTGACGTCACACTCCCGAGGAGTCTGGGAATTGGAGTCCCAGATCCAGCCACGAGTCCTTGCTTCCTGACAGGTATATAATACTATTCTGCATAAGCAATGTTTTATTATGGAAATATTTGGCCTGCAGTAAGTCATATTTGAGGCAATTATACAGAAGTTGTATGTGTATAAGTATTTATACTACTATAAATCAATGAAATTAAAAACGGAAATAAATTAATAATTTCCATCACGTGAATATGAAGGGAAGCTCGATACATTTTTGACCATCATTTTAGACTTCAATCTCCTACAGTGTCTTTTCTATTAATACCATGAATCATTCTCTGCCAAGCGGCCATGTACATTGAATCACCTACCAAAGAAGAGTTTTTCCTCACAGGAATTAAGCGCTACCTGCAATATCTGCCCCTCGCTGGGTGTGCCTCAGGAGGCTTCATGCTGCAAATCGTTTCCAAGCTCTTCCTAATCACAGATGTTCGTCAAATTACCTTATCACAGGCTTAAATCAAGGTTTCTTAGCAGGTTATGCTGGCTCCGAGTCCCAGGGACCCATGTCTGTTGAAACCTGCACTCAAGACTGAAGTTTGCACTGAAGGAGCCAGGAGTATTACACGTGCTGCTATTTAAACGTTTAAAAACACGACAGGCCCCTAGCCTAGTGCTAGGAGGAATTATTCTAGCAACGTTTCTTTATTGAGCCGTTAGTTCCTCACAATTATTCTGTTAAGATGTTAAGAGTATTAACTACTAACATTGTTCCCGTTTCTTTGCTCTGTAGATGACATGGCAGGGAAAGCAGACATCCCATATGCCTTCTGTGGCATATATATTTTAAGGTTTTACAATCAAATGTGCATTTGGTTGCCATAGTAGCCCACGTTTCTTTGACACCAGAAGCATTATGCTGGATTCTCTACGACACATATACATTGTCATCTCATTTAGAAACACCGGAAAAGTCTGCGAGAGTGTGATTTGAGCTTAAGAAGCAGTCCTGAAGAACCATCATCGCAGGAAAACAAAAAAGACAAACATATTTTGTCGAGCAGATTGTCTGTGACAAGGCAACCGGTAATTGTTTGAGCAACACATCCGAACCTTTGCAGGGGATGCCCACTGCAGGTGGCAGAACAGACCTGAGTCCAGTAGTCTTCTCAGAATGACTACAGATCTTCTTATAGTCCAAAACAGTTAACAGGCACAGCAGAATCCCGATATGGGCCATTCTCCCAGACCAGCACACAGTATCCGCGATGTTCCTGGAGCAAAATCAGCACAGCAGCAAAGGACAGGCGAAAACAGCAGCGTGGAAGCGTTCCGGTCCCTCCGTGGTATCCCCGGGGTGAAAGCAGGCTCTGCGACAGCAGAACCAGGACAGGTGGAAGCAGGCTGCGACAGCAGAACCAGGACAGGTGGAAAGCAGGCCTCTGCGACAGCAGAACCAGGACAGGTGGAAAGCAGGCCTCTGCGACAGCAGAACCAGGACAGGTGAAAGCAGGCCTCTGCGGTGGTAAAATCCTCCTCCGTACAGCAGCACACGCCCGGTGGAAGCAGGCCAAGCCCGAAGCGTGGATCCACTCCGTCTCTCCGCGACGACTCCGGGGTAAAAACCTCTCCAGTACAGCCGTATTCTACAGGTGGGAGCAGGCCTCCGTAGATCGCAGATCGCAGGCAGCAACAGGTGGAGCCGCTCCGTCTCTTTGCGACGTCTCCGGAGGTAAAACACCTCAGTACAGCCGTACTCGACAGGTGGGAGTAGGCCTCGGCAGATCACAGACAACTAAAACTACTACTTGTATAAGCAGGGATGGCTAAAAGTTTGTAAGCAGGAGAGCTAGATGCTAACAGATGCCAGATGCTAACAGGTAGTGCGAGCCTGTAGAAATTGCGACTGCCTCCAATGACGTGATGACCTTAAGGCACCATAGTCTTAGGTCACGTTCACACCTGCTTGGTTAGTACTATTGAATCGGTCCCTGTAGCGTTAACCCCTTGATGCGGTTCGTTGGATTGGTGTGGAAGCAGTCCGATACCTCTACTCCGCCTAAAAGAGGTGGTCTCGGGTCGCTCGCTAGTAAACTCTGGAGAGGTTCATTGCTGGTGTGACGCAGTCCGCATCAAAAAATGGGAAACAACTATTTGCGCGTCATCGCTTGTTTTGCCATCTATGCTGTGTGGAACATCCAGTAACCTATAGGGTCATGCATTCCTTCTGGTGACTGCTTACCTCACTGGTCCCCTGTGTACAGAGAAAAGGCAGTGGTACAATCTCATCAGAGCCACCTGGCATCGGTGAAACCTCCTCACTGCAACGTCTCATTATGT
This sequence comes from Pseudochaenichthys georgianus, assembly GCF_902827115.2. Classification (NCBI taxonomy): domain Eukaryota; kingdom Metazoa; phylum Chordata; class Actinopteri; order Perciformes; family Channichthyidae; genus Pseudochaenichthys; species Pseudochaenichthys georgianus. The sequence continues at coordinate 36,020,843 of NC_047507.1, read as the reverse complement.
GTTATAATGTTTTTAATGCACGTTGTCTGATTTATAATCCTATGCGCCGGCCGCAGAGTCTGTTGATGTGCTCTCCAGATTCACAGCAGTATGAAAATAACCTGCCAATGCTCCATGATGCAGGCTACTGTGGGAATGGCTGGGATCTGCATTTTATCCGCTTAATGTCCCGCCAATTGTTGAAAAAGCATCTCCGTACAATGACTATAGTTTACAGTTCATAGTCTGTTTGAGGTTGCCTGGGTGAACGCAAACCCAACCTTCTGCAAATGAAATGATGTAATACACTTGCGTCTGGTGTAAAGACGCGGACTATTCAGCATGAATGCAATCTTAGAGATGGCTATTGCTCAGATCTTTGGTCTTAGCCCCTCTGCGATGAGTAGAAGGTTATGTTCATTCTTTTATAATGACCTTGCGGTGTCCTCAGATCCTCTCTAGTTACTTACAGATGCTGCGCCTTCTGCTGGTTCGGGGGATTTCACAATGAGTGGTTTGCCCCACCAGCTTGCCATGCCCTCGTTCAACCAAACGACTCTGGATCTACACGTCAAGCCCTCAAGGATTTCCCATATTCTGCCTCCAACCAAGAGCATAATTCAGAGCATACAATTCAGCTTGGTACTTTATCTTCTGTCCCAACCTCCTCTGTGTACTTATACAATAGATATAATAGTTGTTCATGCATTAATTGTATTTTCATTCGAATCCTGCAATCTTCAAGTGCTAAGTATTAAGCCACGCTAGAGTTCATTAATTTGCTCCTCAAGGGCCTTTAGAAGGCCACGCAATAATAAAGACTGCCTCTTAACTTTGCACCCGTGCAAAGGTTAATGTATAAGTTCAGGCAAAGGGGTTTCACTATACATTGATAAACGTCAGATGCAGTTGTTACAGCTTCTATTGGTTTCTCAGGTGGTGAATATACACAGACCTCTCACCTTTTAATCCTCAGCATAATCTCTCCCATACTGAAATAACTTTGGAGATCAAATATACACACTTTTTGAAACATTCAATGTCTGACATTTCTGATTGGGGAGTCAAGGAACCCCGAATAATCATTGCTAAAACTAACTTTTCTTTGTCCTTTATCTTCCATGCTGAACTTCTCGCATCATTGCCCTCTGACACATGCGTCGGCACCCATGTGTATTCGATGGCTGCAAACCCAACGACGAGGGTTCTCCTCCAAGCTGCGTGATCTCTGCCTAAGCTGCGACCTGCCCCCAGATCGCTATTCCCACTGTTTAAGAATCTGCACAGCCACAACCGCAGCTCTATATCTGCCTACCTCCACCCTGAGTATCCTGGGCCGTCGGGCATCTTCTGCCCACCAGCGCTATATCATGCCTCACACGAATGAGATCCTTGCAGCACAAACAACCATGAGCTCTTGCACTACTCGATGATGAGTAACGTTCAAAGATGTATATCTGTAGAATCCTGTTATTGCATATCAGGTGGTTGCTGGGTTAGATTATAGTTATTTCATTATAGTATATTCCCCTCATAGCTGCATGCTTGGGGGGGAAAGCTCATTGTCGCTGCCTCAAAGACCTAGACACGGCAGTCTTGATGGGTAGTATATTCCCCTCAAAGCCGCGGTGCTGGGGGGGGGGTCGGCACTGGTCACTTCCAGGCCTACACATAGCAGTCTCGCTAGGTAGTATATTCCCCTCAAAGCCGCGGTGCTTAAGGGGGATGGCTTTTCGGGCTGTTCCCGGGCCTTCACATAGCAGTCACTCGGTAGTATATTCCCCTCAAAGCCGCGGTGCTTAAGGGGGATGGCTTTTCGGGCTGTTCCCGGGCCTTCACATAGCAGTCACTAGTATATTCCCCTTAAAGCCGCGGTGCTTAATGGGGATGGCTTTTCGGGCTGTTCCCGGGCCTTCACATAGCAGTTTCATTAGGTAGTATATTCCTCTCAAAGCCGCTGTGCTCAGGGAAGAATCGGCTCTGGGCTATTCCTCAGGCCTACACATAGCAGTCTCACTTAGTAGTATATTCCCCTTAAAGCCGCTGTGCTTAGGGGGAATGGCCACATGGCAGCTCGCCAGGCCCTCTACTTATCAGTCTCACATCACCAGCGTCAGGCTCGGGCTACGCAGTTTTGGGGGATAGTATCTAATCTCCACGCAGTTTTGGCGGTTAGTTATTTAATCATCACTCATCGTGCTATGTATATCTATGGAGTGATGATGCCCGAGCCTAGTCGCCAAACTCAACTATATGCTGCTTCTAATAAACATGTTAAAGGAACACGTGAGTTGTCTGACTGAAATGGGGCGAAGCCTGCGAGCTAGTTCAGGCAGTCAACTCGAGCACTTATGCTGCATTCATACATAACGCCCCCTTGCCGCTCTACAACCAACCAAACAGAGTCTCCTTAATATGCCGCTCTATTTAACCTGCCAGATCTCTCTCCATGCATTGCTTGCTGCTGCTATTGCTGCAGCTACGTCGCTGCTGCTTGCCTGCCCCACCACCACCCCAGCTTCCACCTGTAGGCTCGGGGGTTAGTTATTTAATCATCACTCATCGTGATATGTATATCTATGGAGTGATGATGCCCGAGCCTAGTCGCCAAACTCAACTATATGCTGCTTCTAATAAACATGTTAAAGGAACACGTGAGTTGTCTGACTGAACTATAAATTAACCAAAAACAATTAAATATATAAGTTTCAATGTTTTTTCATATTGGATATGGTATGTTATTGGTTATGGCCATGTTCTTATGATTTTATGATTATTTAAATGTATACAGTTCTGTTTCATATGGGTGTCGTCTCTTTATTTCCCCCTCAAAATGCACCAGATTGATGCATTTAAGTCCAACATTAAAAAAAAAAAAAACCCCACTTAAAATATGTTCACATGAATAGGTTCCTAAATAGATTTGCACATTTTTTTAAATAATAACCCATGCCCATATGTTTATTATTGGGTAGTAGATTTCAACTAGGGCTATCACTATGGGCAGCAACGCTGTAAATATTGACAAATAAATCCAGCAAAATGGCACAAAAAACTGGTAGTGGCCTGGCTGGGTATATAATTCCTGGCCTGACTTATTGTCCCAGTCCGGCCCTGCTCCCCCCCCCCCCCCTTCACTGGAGAACTGCGCAAAAACAGCTGATCACAACGTTCACACTCTGTGGTCACGAAGTACTCCACTAGCCGCCGGCCCCCCCCCCCCCTCTGTCGACTTTCCTGAAGTACTCCCCCGTTGATAGAAATCAACACGTAATGAATTAAGACCCCACGGTTTGATGATTGATAGGTGTGCGTGTGGGTTGTCTTTCATTTTGACATGCAGAAAAATGTTATAATAAACATAGATACTGTATGTTAAATGGATATATCCGCCTTCTTTCATTTATCTTTCCATTCCCACAACAATATACATAAATAAATGACATATTTTGGACATAGTTCGAATGGTGATTAATTTTTAAGCTGTGATTAATCTGATTAAAAATTGTAATCGTTTGACAGCCCTAATTTAAAGTGGTCCTGGAATCTTCATTTTCCGAAACATTCTGTAACATTATCTCAGAAATGAAACAAACATCAAAAGTGTATCATGTGCTCTCATTGTATGCTCTGTTTGTAGATGTAATGCATTTTTGCGTCGAAAACAGCATACACGTGAATATTTTGACTGAAGTGAAAAAACTCCATCACGATATCTCCAGTAATATGGGGAATTCTAAGCTGGAGACTGTCCTGGGGATGCTACAATCAGTATAACTATTGATTTTTGTGTGTGAAAAATAAAAAAAGTGGTTTTTTTACATTTAAAAACTGTTGTCATCATTATAGCAAGGGGAGCGTGTCTGATACATGTGTATTACAGTCCTTCTTGTTGTGTTTTTCAGTGTTTTCTGTGTCTCTGTACACACAAAGCACAAATCATTTAAAACAAACCCTGAATCAAATTTAGAGAGAACCATTAAGAGTCAGAATCCTAACGAAATCACTTCAAACAAAGTACTTCATTATCTACTTTTCAGCTTTTTTAAAAAGAAAAGTGTATCTTTCGGTAACTTTCTCAGAGAATTTAAGCATAAATCTGTCAAATGTTCAAAACAGCCTTGTTTCACTGAAATACCCTCAAAATGACAAACTGCTATTAAGAGTCAGATTCTTAACCAAATCTACTGACACAAAGTACTTCATTATCTACTTTTCAGCTTTTAAATACAAAAGTGTATCTTTCGGTAACCTTCTTGAGAGAATTAAGCATAAATCTGTCAAAGATTCTTAATGAAATCTACTGACACAAAGTACTTCATTATCTACTTTTCAGCTTTTATACACAAAGTGTATCTTTCAGTAACTTTCCCAGAGAATTTAAGCATAAATCTGTCAAATGTTCAAAACAGCCTTGTTTCACTGAAATACCCTCAAAATGACAAACTGCCATTAAGAGTCAGAATCCTAACGAAATCTCCTCAAACAGAGTACTTTCTACAGATGAGGCCTCCCACTCAACGCAATATGTCCCACCCACTCAGCAAATCATATAAAACTAAGGACGACCGTTGAAAACTAGCCATGGATCTGAGAAAAACCAAGTCTGATGTAGCCTGCCCTTATTATCACCAGGATAACGGATATGGGCTTAATGACTGGATGTTACAAAGTAGGGGAGAGGATGTCCCCGAAGAAGAGCTCTCCTCTATATCATATCCATGTAAGGTCTTTAGGACAAAAGAGGACCATGATAACATGACATATGAAGAATATCTTTCTTTAAAAGATGGTATTATAGATAACCTTTATAGAAACAGTATATCTCATACCACTCGCCAAGATCGCAAACGACAATTAGCAGAAAAGAATAGAAAAGTAAAGAAAAACGAAGAAAAAGAAAAAGCAACATGAAAAGGAGAAGAAAAATTAAAAGCAAACGCAGAATGCGAATGAAAAGAAAAGGGGCCAGAGGACGGAAAACGAAAAAGACAAAAAGAAGGAAGGTGAAAAGAAAAAGAAACAAAGTGAAGACATTTAAACTAGAGGATGGTGTTGTAGAGCCATTACCGGATCATAATAATCTTATAGATCATCTCCCGCTAACCGACTGCTGCGAATGTGTTGAACAAATACCAAAAATTTACACACGGCATCTATTGCACGTCTGTCCGTCCTGGGAGAGGGATCCCTCCTCTGTTGCTCTCCCTGAGGTTTCTCCCATTTTTCCCTTTAAACTGGGTTTTCTTTGGAAGTTTTTCCTTGTACGATGTGAGGGTCTAAGGACAGAGGGTGTCGTATTGTCATACTGATATTCTGTACACACTGTGAAGACCACTGAGACAAATGTAACATTTGTGATATTGGGCTATATAAATAAACATTGATTGATTGAAAAGCAATGTCAAAAAACAGAGCATACAATGAAAGCACATGATACACTATAAATGTTTCGTTTACAATACTATTACTATATATGAAAGCAAAAAAATAAAACACATTTTCAGTTTGTAATGGTTGTTTAATTGAAAAAACACAACATTCAACACATTTTCATAGAAAACATATTACATTTTACCAAGTTAATGTCGTAGTGCATACAAGGTAATAGACTTAACGATTTGCACTGCTGCTTCTCTCCGCGTTTCACGTGTATGCTGTTTTCGACGCAAAGATGCATTACATCTACAAACGGAGCATACAATGAGAGCACATGATACACTTTTTGATGTTTGTTTCATTTCTGAGATAATGTTACAGAATGTTTCGGAAAATGAAGATTCCAGGACCACTTTAAATGTTTCGTTTACAATCGTTTCCCAATGACCCGAAATAGTACTGCCAGAACGAACTATATCCAAAATGTCTTCCAGTTTACAAACTTCAGCCATTCATTTTACACAGGGGTCACTACTCGTTCTGTTTTCAATCGTCCCCATCACCACACTTATTAAAAGGGTAATGACTACATTCTGATCAATATATACAGAGCGTTTTGCATAGTAGTTTCCTATTTTTATTTTACTTAAAAGAAAAAAGTCACTGCATTGAACAATTCCCTGGCTTCTTCTCCATCCGACTGCTGTTTGTTAGTCTTCTTCTTCTCCATCCAACTCTGTATGGATATTTCAAGTCTCTCCTTGAGGCATCTGCATTTTACAAGCTTGTGCAGAAAAGCTTCCGAAGCGCGTCTTATCCTCAGTTTATCCTCGCGAATGCCTTTTTCAATAAGACTCTGGTCAATCACTGCAACGAAGTCGGCGAGCCAAAGTCTTTTCATTAACGCTTTGTAATTGTTTCTGAAGAAGAAATCGGGCATGTCATTCCGACAATCGTGTTGCCTCTGGTCGGGGTTACTGCGTCGGCATTCTTTGCAGATTTATTTTCTGTACCGATACATCACCATCTCCAGAATATAAAACAACTCCGCTTTCACTGTGTCCCTAAACCGAGACTTCTTGACCCGAGGAGTAGCATCAGCAGCAGTAGTACTGCAAGATTCGGGTTTCCCACATGGTGGTGTTGCTGGTGGACTCTGTTCCTGACTGCAACTTGCGGGGGGAGTCTTGGCTTTTCTCTGCTCCATGGCTAGTTTACAACGGTCGTCTTAGCGAGGTCCTTCATTTTAGATGATTTGCTGAGTGGAGGGTGGGGCTCATTGCATTGAATGGGGGAGTCAATTATAGACTTGAGAGTTTTTAGAAAAAAAGTTCTTTAAGCGTTGTAGCTTTTTCATCTCATCTCCAGCAATAGGTCATCATTTAAGAACAAGTAATAGTTTTGTCAAGATTCTACAGAAAAAAGTCAAAAAAGTATAGTATGTCAGAAATATGGAAAAGTCATATAGTATGTTGAAAATAAAAAAAAAATAAAACTCAATTCAATACAAATTAGTGAATATTTTACCCTGTTCTAAAGTTTTGCACCCTTAAAGAAAAACCCCTTCCTTACCAAGTACTTCATATTATACCCTTTGTTAAGTGTTGCGTACATCAGGGTGTATCTCAAAGTATCTTGGTAACATAAAATAACTAAAATATGTAAGTTTATCAGAAAAGAAAAACCTTGTTTATCTGAACAAGTGTTGCATACACCAAAGTGTGTCTAAAAGTATCTTAGTAACACAAGAAAAAGAGAAGAAAGCGTTGATGTTAACAAAAACTGGATTGTTCCACTGAAATAATTAATAAATAATTTCAAAAAGTGCTCTTAAAAAGAACAAATGTATTCAGATAAATGTATTTTGTTAGACTATTAAGTCCACGATGATTACATTTAACCCCTAACCCATTTGTATTATATGTTTGTTTTCCTAATAAAGCCAGAGTCACCTGAATTAACTTTGTCTCCATACCTTTTATTTTTATTTTTTACATTTTGTAACAATCTTAAAACATTTGTGGAGAACAAACACTGTGGTTAAAATGAGTGTCTTTATGACGTCTCTCACACAGTTGGTATTTTTCACAAAATTCATTTTTAAACACATCATCTTGATACAGAGACAACCCCTACATTCTTTTTACATAGGTAGAATACACCATGTTTTTCTTTGAGGGGTCCTTAGTTTAAAATGATCTGGTGAGGAGGGTGTGACTTGTTATGTTGAATGGGAGGCAGAGTCCTCTGTAAAGGTGAGATTCTTTTTCACCAGTATAATGTCCATCGATGTCTGACTCTGTTT